>NW_026943013.1:281076-564997 GCF_024139115.2 Armigeres subalbatus
AAGTTACGTATTGCTGCCGAACGAGTGAACAAATGAAAGCACACCTGCCAGAACAAGAACCAGAAGCATAATAATAGCATAAACTGGAATGTGCACATAATTACAGCGCAGGGGATAACTGAGTTGTCTGGGGGATGGGGACAGAGGAGCGAAATTATGCGAATGGCATTTCAATTGCGGAAAAGTGGAAAACTTGAGAGCCATATTGCTCAAGTGGTGCAACGTTTATAGTGGCATCCTTCTGGGAAGGTTAAGGGCTGGAGTTGAGATTAAATGGAGCGTTTTGGTAAACAAAATAGGGTCAGCTGTAAATGCTTGAATTGGCGAAAACGGACGAGCCAGACGTGTTTAGCAACTTTATTATTGTATTACATAAGTCTAGAAACGTATACTTGATTTTATTTGAGATCAATTGCTAAAGTTAGCAGCTATGTGCCAGTAGTTTTGCCATTGACCTTTCAGAGAAAGTTTAGATAGAATGTCTGAATTTTGTTTAGTATTCCCAATAGAGAAATTAAGATACAATACATCTCGAAATAGAACTGTTATTAATCTGTTCTGTTATTAATCTGTTAATCTGTCCATGCTTATTGTCTCCAGGAAAACTAATATGCGTGTTGTAAAGTAATGCAAATGAACCAGCTTCCCTTCATCTGATGCGGCTTTCAACAGTGGTTCTCCTACCATCCTTCCTCACCGCTTCCAATACTACGCAAAACGAAAACGTCAATACTAGACTGGCCCAGCTTAGTATGGGGAGAAAAAAGGTTGTCGAATTCCAGGCACAGGATTGTGTCTTTAGTTAGAAAATCAATCTTCAAATGTCAGCTCAATCGCTTGTTGCATAAGCTGCATTTGATTGAAAGGGGAGTTCGTCAAATATATAGGAAATACACCTTCGCAGCTCATTCGATCTGGGAATTGGTTTTGATTGCTCGATCGAGCTCAGAATTGCAAAAGGCAGTTGGTATGTTACCAAACAATTTCACAGAACATTGTATGATCTGAGCTCTATCGAGCAATCAAAACCAATTTCCAGGTGAATGAGTGACGAAGGTGTTCCTTATATATTTTGACTGAACTCCATACAAACTTCAAATCAAATGCACCAGCTTATGCAACAAGATTGTGCAAATTTTGAGACTAATTTTCCACCAAGGACACACTGGGAATTCGACAACTTTTGTTTCTGGGCCAGTCTATCAATACGTCCAAAACTCTCCAAATTGGACGTATTTTATTCACAAACCGAAAGGCCTAGTAACTACGGCTAAAACACTCCTCCAACAACGAAGTTGGTTCAGGGTTTCACATCTAAACGAAGCCTTACTAACACATCCCCTTATTCCAAAGACCCCAGAAGCGCCCCAAAACCCAGCGTCTAACCATCAAAAGGGTGGCGGACCTCCCGCCAGGACCAACGACTTCTTCAACAAGTACCCAAACAACCTTAATGCTACAGCCTCCAATGAGTCAAAAACAACCCACAATACTGCAAGATCTGAGCCGATGCCTGTCTCGGACAGTCATGGCACCTTAGGACCGGAAGTTCCACCCGGAACCTTTGGATCTACCAATCTCGGACGAAGAAAACAACACGGTGCGGAATAGCCTTCCCAATCTGGAGCTGTAATGCACGGAGTCCGCCATGGATAATTGGCTGCACGTGGTCAATCGTCGTACTCGACTTCATGGATCTGTTCCTTGGAGAAAGTACAAGTGGAGTATAAAGGTTGGTTCTAATATTTGGCATTCCGTGGCAATAGGGTCCTTCAGGATGACCGTTCGATGTATTCAGTTTAACGAAGACCTCCCTTCTCGGAGTCCGTCCACGAGGTAGTTTTCCATTTAAGGGTCCACAAATTACGTAACACTTAGGTGGGGGGGGTTGAGCAAAGTGTGGTGATCCATACAAATTTTCAGCTGTTTCATACAAAAGTGTGATATGGGATGGAGTGGGTGAAAATGCCAAATTTGTGCGTTACGTATAATGGATCTTCCTTAGTGTGGCAACGTTTACTTACCCTGTGACAATCTAACGGCCATCATAAGAAAGGTAAGCAAAAATCGACGATTCTCCGTCCCCTGTGGTGTATGAACGCGCATCACCCGGCCTAGGGTGATCAGGACTGATTCCAGAGGTACTGCCCACTTGAATTATTCAAACTGCGGACCTTGTACCACTCAGCAACGGTTCGCCCACCTTCATGACAGCTTCTTGGCTCTCAGAAGGACTGTAGCGAGCTATTAAAGAGAACAATAATCACGCACAGATATACGGATGGGTCCGTTTCAGGGCGTGGACTAGGCATTGCATTGGTGTCACGGGACTAACATACCTATCTCGGATAGTCTCTCGGACATCTGTACCATTTTTCGCACAGCAGCTGCAGCTCTCATCGCCTCCGTCTACCCGTCCACGAAGCCCATTTCGTCCTATCCGACTTGCTAAAGTTACCTCTGCACTCCAGAAGCCCTAAATACCGAGACAACTGGGAAATGTCATTAGAGCTTCCACCACAGACAGCTGCGGAAAATCAAGGAACCCGTGCCTGGACGGACCTGAGCAACAAGGACCAGCAAATCGTCGCTCGGCTCTGAAAAGGACACTGGGGATTCAAATATGACGTCCACTACTTTTAGGATTTCTAGACTCCTCCCCACTGTCACGCTTTTTGTATACCTAGTATGTACTGTCGCAAACCTTAGACCCCTCCCCCAAACCTATGTTATCATTTTGAACGACCCACAAGAGTTAATCACACAACTTTGAAGGAGCTTCCATTATATATGCTAATGTCCCAAATTCCGGTTTCTAGGGATAACTATAGGATATCTGTCAGCATCAGAGGCACGCTTTCAAATGATACAGCCAGCATCACTGCCCTCATCTGTTTCCTCGAAGATGGGGCCTTATATATGAACCAATACAAACGTTCACGGGCATCAAGCGAATAAATTCGGTATAAGACTCGTAACTCAAGACGCTGAGTTTCCTTGAATTCTCCCAAGGCAAGTCCCCACACCCAGTGACCAGGCAACCACACCTCCCCATTCCAACAACATCGCCTAACCGCTCCATCTATCTCATGGTCGTTTCTTAGCACTGCAAGTTTGGAAATGCTGCTTCAAAAGTTAAATGAAGCTTTCAGATGAATAACAGCGTTCTGATTTTATATTGTTTTCGTCATTACCAGGCGTTCTGTTCAGTCAGCTAACTGTTTGATAAATCTGCGGTCAATCTTGCGCAAGTTTTCGAAAATCTCTTAGCACCGAGTTTATCTTTCGATCAGAGCGAATCCTTCATACCCCAGCGCCTTAAGCCATCTTTAGCATCCCGGTGAGCAGCGCATCAAGGCCACCAATGGACACCTGGATCTCTATTGTTCGACGGATCAACTAGCACTTAAACTGTTCCCCATATTTCGTCCATGTTTTCTGTCATGCTTTTAACATCAACCTAATTTCACTTAAACTTTAATTATTAGGTCACGTTTTATCAATGTTAGATTTAATGTTCATGCATTAATTAAACATTGCCTATGGAAAATCTAGTTGGACCTGAGGTGGCTGCTTGAAGTCCTCTTCCGCCTTAGATGCCTTGGTTTCACGACAGGTGGAGAACTGAGTCAAATATCAAAATTCACAAAATAAAGGAAAAAGAGTAATGATCGCCTTCCTTAGCCGTGGGTAAGACGGCTGAGTTTGATTACTGTCCTATGAAATATCGGTTGAGATTCATTCCTCATAATATAAGAATGCAATTCTCGAGCACGACGACACGCCACATCGTCACTGACGCCAAATGCCCGGATGAGAAGCTGAAATTTCCTGATCCCAAATCCAAAGCCTCGTCCATCCATGAACATTGTAAACTAACCTCGAGTCACCACGAGTACGTTGGCTCCTACACCTATCTTATTAACTGTATAATAAAATAATATTGATTGTACATATCACAATGAACCATGGCTCCGTAAAGTGTTATAAACGCCTAAGCCTACCAAATAAACGAACTTGGAAACGCAGGGACAGATATTCTAGTTTCCAGATTAAGTTCATTTTCATGGTTATTAGGTAATTTGATTTTTCTTCAAATCTGCTTTACCACATATATTTCAATCGTTCAATTCTTATAGAAAACTTAAAAATCATTTTTGAATAATTCTGAATATTTCGAAATCATTCACTGCAAAAAAAACGATGACATCTAAAAATAGTTTACAAATCAGCTGAACAAAATCGAGTTTAAGGCAGTTTCAAACCCGAAGAATGATGTGTTCGGATTTCGATCCTCACGTACTTTAAGGCCACCGAGAGTCCGAGCTGTAAACCAGCCAGGATTTATTTTACTTTTCGCAACGAAATTACATGAGATCCGCCTTTTTGGAAGCACTTAGGAACAACATCAATGGTCAAAATTCCCGAGGTGTGAGGCTATTTTTAGCGTCATTTAAATTAATTTCGATCGAAAAGGACTGTGAATTGATTAGATTTGACATTTATTCACATGCGCCAACCATATTCTCAGAAATTAATAAAATTACATTTTATTATTGTCATTTCCTTTTTAAGATTTTTTGTTATTCTTAACCGCATATTTTCCCTATTATAATCCTCCTTTGAAATTGCTATAACTTTTTTAATGTTTGGCCGATTTTGGATTTTGGGGCTGTTTCGAAAGATAATTTAATCATCTTTCAAATCGTTACCAAAAATTGACTATAGGTGGGCGGGTACATCGCGGGAGGGGTTTTAGTGAACAAGGGTACAAAACAGTGATTTTTCATGAATATTTTAGTTATATCCGAAAAATCCTACCCACTTTGAACTGCACCTTTAAAAAAGGTTATGCAGGAAGGCGTGTGCTTTGGCATGAGGCGTTGATAAGTTTAGAACTTGGGCCGCCAGGTGGTGGTATATTTGAATTCATTATTTTAGACTACTCAAGTAATTCCGATATATAAAATTCTTCTCAGTGCAAATATTCTTTTCGCAAAAATTTAAAATTTGTTAAAATCTTGATCAAAGGTCGTCTAGTGGGAATGGACTGTCTTGAGAATTTTACTAATAGGCGGCAAATTGGCTGATCTTTGGTTACGCATGTGGACCCAAAGGCCTTAATTCCAGCGTTTTCTTGGATGACCTAAAACATATTATGTGAACACATTCTATTATTTGCAGCATCGCTGGAGCAGGTTGAATACAAAGAAAACTTTTGATTAACTCTACCACAACATTTATGTTTGTCAAAAATGCTACAAACCAAAATACATCAGATCTCACATGGAACAATATACTCAAATATAACAGCTCACTAGTGCCGCATCTTAGAAGAAGTGCTCATTATATTGAGCACCGCTTTGTAGTCCTGGACATCCTGAATAATGTTGCCGAATACAACTTGGGTGTAGGTATGAGGGATCTCAAGCTAAAGCAATATTTCAAACATGCAAGAATATTGCAAGTACACTAGCGCCGTCTATTTGTAAATTTCCTAATTATTTATTCCGTCCCATGACAGTCCATTCCTACCAGACGAACTTTGTTAAGGACGTCATCTTTGAAAATTTCAAAATTGTGCGATAAGAATATTTACAATGAGGAAAATTCCATATATCGGAATTACTTGAGTAGTCTAAAATAATGAATTCAAATATACCACCACCTAGCGATCAAGCTCTAAACTAATCAATGCCTCATGTCAAAGCCCATGCCTGCATAACCTTTTTGAAAAGGTGCAGTTCAAAATGGGTAGGATATTCAGATATAAGTAAAATAAGCATAAAAAATCACTGTTTTTGTACCCTTTTTTACGAAAACCCCTCCCCGCGATGTACCCGCCCACCTATAGTCAGTTTTTGGTAACGACCTGAAAGATTATTAAATTATCTTTCGAAAAAGCCCCAAAAATTCAAAATTGGCCAAGCATTAAGAAAGTTAGAGAAATTTTAATTTGGGGTCAATTTGACCCCAGAGCACAGACAACGTAAGTTTTTTGAAAAAAGTACACTGTAGCGTTTATTTTCAAGATTTTTCGAGCGAATTTGCACCTAGGAGACAGATCTCGGCGAGTTTTAGCAAACTACCAAAAATTAGGAGAATCGGTTGAAAACTTAAAAAATGGCAGCCACTCAAAGTGGCCTGGCGTCATACATATTGACCCCAGAGCACAGACAAAAGGTTAAGCAAGGTACTTCAATTTTTTTTTGTTTATTTCAATTGTTCATTTTTTTTTCCTATTCGGGTGTGCCACTGCGACTTGTTATTTGTTCATAATTGGAAAAGATTTTGATATTATTCTTCTACAGAATAAAAATGAGTTGAGATTTCCTTCCTTCCTGACGATTTAACTCGCGAATGGGTTGATCGATTTGCAAGATTTTTTCCCTAATCGATGCGTTTTGGGATCCGCAAGGTTTGTATATACAAAAAGTTGACGAATTTAACGGGGACATGTAAAAAATCATTAGAATAGGTACAATTTTGGGTTAGCTGTTGAGGAAAACAAAATAAACGCACGGAAGTTGATGTAGAGTGCGGTGCGACAAATAGTTTATTGTGACATTTGCAACACCCGGGAAAAGCTGGGTTTCTTTCACTAGTCAGTAATAAAATCCTTCTGTTAAAGAGTGGGTTAAAATAAAATTTCAAAATTCCACAATTTTTTAAAAATATTTTGAAAAAAATCGTAAATTTTTGTTACATTGTGTTTTTGTCCACGCCCCTTTTGGAAAGTGAAATATTTGTAGTTTAGTATTCTCATACAACTAACTTAATACAATAGAACAGCGGTTCTCAACCTGGGGTACATGTACCCCTGGGGGTACCTTTGCCGGGGCCAGGGGGTACCGTGGACAAAAATGCATAATGGCGGATTTTAATTAATTTCAATCAAAGCTTATAAGGTTTTGATGTATGTAAACTTTTTTTTTATTTCAAAATTTGTACATAACATGCATAACGATCAGTAACTTGACTACTATCGAATTCTTCACAATAACAGTGGATGAAGGGCTGTGGGATAAAAGATCAAAAGGACAGAATGACGAATGAACAAATTTTTAAAATCTTCTATACAATTTACCTGATCGAAACAGAATGTTGAATGACATGTTAAGAATACGCTTCTGAGATAAAATTTAGAGTTTACACGTTCGAAAGCCTCAATTTGAGAGACATGAAGTTTTTTTTTCGAAAAGCTCACTTGTTTCGTTCCAAGAGGATTGGAAGCATCATTCTACGCTTTTCGAAAGCCTTCTAAGCAACTCGGAGGACTACTTTCAAGAGGATCGGAGGACTCCTTTCAAGAGGCTTGGAAGCCTCCTTTCAAAAGGTTCGAAAAACCTACTTTCTAGAGGTTCAGAGGCCTGAAAACCCTCTTTTAAGAAGCCCGGAAGCCTCCTTTCAAAACCCTCGGAAGCCTCCCTATAAGAAGTTCGGAAACTTTCTTTCAAGAGGCTAGGAAGCCTACTTTCAATAAGCTCGGAAACCTCTTTTCAAGTGGTTCGGAAGCCACCTTTAGAGAGGCCCGGAAGCCTCGTACAAATGGCTTGAAGCCTCCTTTCAAGAGGCCCGGAAGCCTCGTTACAAATGACTTGGAAACCTCCTTACAAGATGCCCGGAAGCCTCCTTACAAGAAACCCGGAAGCCTCCTTCAAAGAGGCCCGGAAGACTCATTTCAAGAGGCCCGAAAGGCTTCTTACAAGCGGCCTGGCAGCCTCCTTACAAGAGACCAGGAAGCCGCCTTCCAAGAGGCCCGGAAGCCTCCTTTCAAAAGACCTTTTTAAGAGGCCCGGGATCCTCCTTTCAAGATGCCCAGAAGCCTACTTTCAAAAGGCTCGGTAGCCTACTTTCAAAATGCCCGGAAGCGTCCTTTCAGAGGCCCAGAAGCCTCCATACAAGAGGCCCAGAAACCTTTTTTCGAGAAGCTCGGAAGCCTTCTTCAACGGGCTCGGAATTCATATTTTTAGAGGATTGGAAGCCAAAGTTCAAGAGATTCAGAAGCGTTTTTTTTTCAAGATGTTTAGAAGTTTAACTCAAAGTGATTCGAAAGCCGTTTTTCAAGAGAATCGGAAGCTTTTCTTCAAGAATTCGATGTAATGGAAATTTCAGCCAACTTCATGGAGAGACATATATCCTGTTAATTTCCAGTACCATTTTTCATATACTTACTTGATACTTGATGAGCTACAGCTCTTCGATGAACCTACGCCGAATGGAGTATCCTTCTCCACTGGACTCGATCCTGGGCCAATCGCTTCTAGTCGCCCTGAACATTGAGCGCCCTCAGGTCCTCTTCAACTGCAAAAAGCCATCGTGTACGCGGCCTTCCACGAAGCCTGCGGCCTCTTCCGGGTTCTCTACTAAATATTATCTTCGCTTGACGTTCTTCCGGCATACGAACAACGTGACCAGCCCTCCGTAGTCTGCCGTGTTGTATAAGCTTAATAATATCCAGCCCTTTATACACCTGGTACAATTCGTGATTCATGCGACGCCGCCAGATACCGTTCTCCTGTTTACCACCGAGTATTGTCCGCAGCACCTTACGCTCAAACACTCCGAGAGCTCTCCGATCAGCCTCCTTTAACGTCCATGTCTCATGGCCGTATAAAGCCACCGGAAGAATCAGAGTAGTATACAGCGCGAGTTTTGTTTTCGTTTGCAGACTACGGGACTTAAGCTGGTTACGAAGTCCGTAATAAGCCCTATTTGCAGCTGCAATACGCCTTTTCACCTCGCGGGTAACATCATTATTGCACGTCACTAATGTTCCAAGATACACAAATTCTTCTACCACTTCAAATTTTTCACCATCCAGCACTATTTCGCTACCACCACCACTAATGAACCCACGTTGATTGCCAGCGACCATGTACTTCGTTTTGCTGGTATTGATCGTGAGTCCAATCCTCGCTGTCTCCCTCTTAAAAGGCGCAAAAGCCTCTTCCACGGCACGGCGATCAATTCCGATAATATCGATATCGTCCGCAAATCCCAGGAGCATATGCGATTTTGTGATAATGGTACCGCTTCTTTGCACACCAGCTCTCCTAATAGCTCCCTCGAGCGCTATATTGAATAGTAGGTTCGAGAGTGCATCACCCTGCTTTAATCCATCTAAGGTAACAAATGACGTCGATATTTCATCCGCAACCCTTACGCTTGATTTCGATCCGTCCAACGTTATACGAATCAGCCGTATCAGTTTCGCCGGAAAACCATGTTCAAGCATAATTTGCCATAATTCATTCCGTTTCACTGAATCGTACGCCGCCTTGAAATCAATAAACAGATGATGTGTCTGCAAGTTGTACTCCCGGAATTTATCAAGGATTTGTCTCAGGGTAAACATTTGATCCGTCGTTGATCGGCCCTCACGAAAACCTGCTTGGTATTCGCCGACGAAGGACTTTTCAAGCGGTCTCAATCTGTTGAACAGAATACGGGACATAATTTTGTACGCCAAATTAAGGAGGGTTATTCCTCGGTAATTGGCGCACTCCAGTCTGTGCCCTTTCTTAAAGAGAGGGCAAATGAGGCCGTCCAACCAGCTAGCAGGCATTTCCTCGTCTTCCCATATTTTCGATATAATATGATGCAGAACTTCATAGAGCTGCTCACTGCCATGTTTGAGAAGTTCAGCCGGGAGCTGGTCCTACCCCGCAGCCTTATTGTTATTCAGCTTTTTAACAACTTTTTCAACCTCATCTAGTGTAGGTGACTCCACAGCTTGTCCATCGTCGCTAATATTTATTCTGTTCACCGATGCACCGTCACTTCCTCCATTCAACAAAGTCTCGAAGTGTTGCTTCCACCTGGCAGCCACTTCAGTTTTATCTGTCAGCAAATTCCCTTGTTGGTCGTTGCACATGACGGGAGATGGCGCTGTCTTTCTCCGCACGCCATTGACAGACTCATAAAACCTCCGCATATCGTTCTGCTCCATTTTTTCCTGCGCCTCACTAATAACTTGTTCTTCGTACTCTTTTTTCTTCCTGCGGTGGGTTTGTTTTCCGGCTGCTCTTGCTTCCTTGTACCGATCTCTTCGATCGGGTACCCGACACCAACATCCGGCTTCTGGCAACGTTCTTCTCGTCTGTCACTCTCTGACACTCCACATCGAACCAACCTGTCCTGGGTCGCCTCTGTGCAGTGCCTACCACTTCGTGTTGTTGTGCTCACCGCTCCATGGATCGACTCCATAGATCGTTGGTGTTGTCGCTGACGTTGATTGCACTTATCCGTTCGTCGAGCTTCTGGGGGTACTCAGCCGATACTCCTTCCGCCGACAATCGCTGGATATTGTAACACCTCGTTCGCTGTGATCTTCGTTCGATACAGTTGACAACCGTGATCGAATTTTACAGACAACGAGGTAGTGATCAGAGTCAATGTTCGGACCTCTGAATGTCCGCACATCGATGACATCCGAGAAATGGCGCCCATCCACCAGAACATGGTCTATCTGGTTGCAAGTTTCACCATTTGGGTGTCTCCAGGTGTGCTTTCGGATGTTCTTTCGTGCAAAGTACGTGCTACTGATGGCCATCCCTCTGGCAGCAGCAAAATTTACTAGCCGTAGGCCGTTGTCATTGGTAGCGGAGTGAAGGCTCTGCCTACCGATTATGGGACGGAAAAAGTCCTCTCTACCGAGTCCTCTCTACCGACCTGACCGTTAGCGTCTCCGATAACAATTTTCACGTCATGCTTTGGGCACTCTTGGGCTTTATCAAGACATTCATAAAACGTGTCCTTTCACGTCGTCGGATTTATCGTTTGTCGGCGCGTAAACGTTGATTAGGCTGTAATTGAAGAATTTGCCCCGTATCCTCAACACACAGATTCGTTCGCTAATGGGTTTCCACCGCATCACTCGCTTCATCTGCTTGCCCATCACTACGAAACCAACTCCATGCTCTGCTTTTTCACCGCCGCTGTGATAGATGTTATACTTGAATGCAGTATTGGTCGTGGGGTCCACGGCTCGGAATTCACGTTCTCCGGGTCTACGCCATCGGACTTCTTGAATAGCAGCCACGTTCACTCCAACCTTCTGCAGTTCACGAGCCAGAAGGCTCACTCGTCCAGGTTCATTTAGGGTCCTGACATTCCAGGTACCGAGTTTCCAATCATAGTCCTTATTTCGTTGCCGGGTCGGTTGCAAAAATAACGTTCTCTTTTTCTTCTATCTCCATTTTTCGTGGTATTTGAGAGGCTTCAGTAAGCTACCTTACCGGGGTCGCGTTACCTACATCGCGATGATGCGGCTGCCACCTTAGGTTTAGCTGACGCGATACAGAATTTCGTTAATCAGCCGCTGGGTGACAGGCAGACGCTGTTTGAGCCACACCTCCTGGTGAACAGACGCTCGAGGCGTACCTTCTCACTCTAGCTGATGTCAGAAGGGCAACAGTGCCCAGGCTGCACTACCAGCTAAGTACACAACCCTTAGCTGGCGGTCTTTTGTCATCGGACGACCCGTGGAAGCGTGAGATAGGGACTTGTGGGGACCAGAGCTCTGTTGGGCGCTCCTTCCTTGATGTCAACCCACCATTTTGCAGCCCATATCATTTTGCATATATTTGATGCAAAAGCGCGAAGGGGTACCTCTCAAGAAAAAGGTTGAGAACCGCTGCAATAGAAGATTATGGTGGTGAATGATTCATGTCCCGTTCTGCAAGCGCGTCTGTCCCGTTTTTTCACCGAAATGATCTGGTCAGCCTAGGTAACGGCATATCACTTGATTTTTTGTTTGTTTTTTAAGGAAATTGGAATTATCAGTTATTTTAGAAATATTTGGAATTGGAATTCAAATGGAAATTCATAAAAGATCCCAAACAAACTTCCCTTGGAATATTGAAAGGTTTTCAAAAGAAAATCGAAGGACTTTTCTTTCTGGTTGAAATTTGCAATGATTTTCCATTGAAACGCCAAAGTATTTCCTGGATGAATTCAGGAAAATTCCAACGGAAATTTGAAATATTATGGGCGTTATTGCGCTTCTTGCCATACACCATACACCTGATACTGTATTTCTATTTTATGAGGCGAAAAGCATTGTACGTCGGAAAATAGCACGTGAGTCATTCCATCTGAAGTGACTGAGATAAAGTTTCTTAACATTGAATGAAATTTTAACCAGTTGTTCATGTTCATGACTGATGTTTTATTAAAACTAAAGCCATCCGTCCGCATGTTCATCCAATAACAGTTTAGTTAAAAATATTATAATCGGAGCTTAACTTGAACAATGTAGAATAAGATGTATCTATAATTATTTCAATTAATGATATCTACCCCTTCACTGTTCTGAATAAAAGA
Source organism: Armigeres subalbatus (assembly GCF_024139115.2). Classification (NCBI taxonomy): domain Eukaryota; kingdom Metazoa; phylum Arthropoda; class Insecta; order Diptera; family Culicidae; genus Armigeres; species Armigeres subalbatus. The sequence continues at coordinate 293,404 of NW_026943013.1, forward strand.
AACTAGAATTGCAAATTAAAAAACATCGGCTCAAAACCAAATGATTTGTGCATGTTTTTTGGGATGGTAAAAGTATTATTTTTGTTTAATACATTTATTCGGAATAAACTTCTGCATCTCTTATCTTAATTTCACCAACCGATCACATCCTTGCGCCAGACCCTAGCCATCTTTAGTGACATCCGAAAGCCGACTCGACAATAGGTTTATTGTGGTTTTATAGCATTTTTGAATAGTAAATCGATGTCTTCAAGATCGTTATAAAACATAATTGTTTCTTTGGTCCTGGAGTCGAAACAAGCACTTGTCACGTCAAAATTAAGCGGTGGTACTAAATTAACCTCTACGGACACGATACCTGGACGATGCTCGTGGAGGACCAACGCGCACTTGGAGTTTTCGAAAGGAAAGTGCTGCGTACCATCTATGGTGGGGTGCAGATGGCGGACGGTACGTGGAGGAGGCGAATGAACCACGAATTGCATCAGCTGTTGGGAGAACCATCCATCGTTCACACCGCGAAAATCGGACGACTGCGATGGGCCGGGCAAGTAGCCAGAATGTCGGACAGTAACCCGGTGAAAATGGTTCTCGACAACGATCCGACGGGCACAAGAAGGCGAGGTGCGCAGCGGGCAAGGTGGATCGATCAGGTGGAAGATGACTTGCGGACCCTCCGTAGACTGCGTGGTTGGCGACGTGTAGCCATGGACCGAGCCGAATGGAGAAGACTCTTATATACCGCACAGGCCACTTCGGCCTTAGTCTGAATAAATAAATAATAACTAAATTAACCTGTCCTATAACAAATCAAGAAGCTGAAAATTGAATTTTACCATAATTTAAGTTGTAAACATGAAGTATTTTTAAAGTTTTCTATATACTATCAAGTGATACACAAAATAGATTCTTTTGGAAAATTTAAGTCACATATAGGTAAAGTGAAATCTTTACGGTATTAGTACATGACAATTTAATATTTTTTAAATATTTTTAACTTGAAATTTCAAAAATGCTCGGCAAGTGCTGTAAATCTATGCACGTGTATACGAACAATTCTGGTAAAATTTACACGTGAGATGTTCAAAAGTGCTGACTCGATAATCCAGAAAATATTTTTGTATGGTAGGATTTGTTTTCATGAATGTGGTCGGTATGAAGGATCAGAACACCGACGTATGGGGAATTTACCGTAATAAATATTATTGGTACGATAGAATAAACATGATGATTATATCGAAGTATATGATGTACTTATTAGACTAAGATTGGAGCTACAAAAACCATTACTTCAAAGATTCTCTCTGCTAGTTGCCAGAATAAAGTGTGTTGAAATTTGCACCCCAGCGTTGCTCAAAGTAGTGATTAACTTCAGGACGTTACGTTGTCGTGATTCACATATTTCATCATGATGAATTGCAGCTCTTCGATGACAATTAGCTTTAACCATATTTATTTCTAGAGCCGCATTATTATCGATATGTTGCTCTGGGAAACACCACATAGGAATCTTGCTCCTCATTCTTCTTTTTAGGTACGATATACCCTTCTGGAATCATCTTTAAAATGCCCACAAAAAAACTCTAATAGCCATCTTCAGTGCTCTAGGACTTCATGATGTTCATAAACGTGTAAAAAACAATGTATATTTTAATTTCCCGTCCTTGGAAGGAATTCTAAGCGAATTTAAATCATATGGCGGGGTAAAGTATTATTTATTTCTAAGCTCTTTGGATTCATGGATTTGTAATCGTTCTTTTGCTCAAAATGTTGTATTATGCAATTTTTACGAACATTTTTTTTTTCTTCAAAGAAATTTTAACAATCCAATCAAACGTTGTTATTTTTACATACCTATCACAAGTGACCTTCTTGTGCATCTGTTTTGAGACACAATCTGGGACGTAGTATACCGTATGATGCAGGTAGTTACAAGGTGGCTCCATGGCCGAATTACCATTTGAAAGGAATATCCCGTAGCACAATAGTCTGCCGGGAATACCCAGTTAATTATCTTCGTATCCTAAGTCGAAATTATTTCATTAATTCCCTTAAATTAGGAATCAGCTACAGCTTTCCAGAGCATAAAATATTCACGTTTCATATATGAAAGTGAAACTTAGCTAATCTGGACCCAATGGCGCATTCCGCTTATTTCCTCTTCCCATGCATGCCGGCATCATTATTGGAGCGTTCCGCATGTCACCCCGGAGCAGCCTCGATCAAATCCAACTCGGAACGTCTTAATCAGTGCCAGAAGTGAGTATCCGTCCGGTGCCGCAGGTCGTTCGGAGCGTGTGTCATATCAAAAGACAATTTGTCTCAATAATCACTATCTATTTTATGGTTCGATCAATTCGGACTTCCACGCGGGTAGGACAAAACTAGGTGTCAGCTTTACGACGCGTCGGCCGAACGATTACAGAGACCGCCAGCCAGCCAGCCATCGGTCGCTCGGTCACTGACACCTCCTTTCGCCGGCGAGGGGGAACGGAAGATGAAAAAGTGCTGCCGACAATCTCTGGTCGCAAACAAACCTGCATGTCGCTGAAACCGAAGCCGCATTAAGAGATAATATTTCTATGCTAATTTTATTAATGCCATATTAACCTATATCTGTTTCGGCATCAGGCCACAAACGACTTGGCGGCCGGCTGGTGGACGGATGAAGCACGCCCGATGGCTTGAATGGCGTTGAGATGAAGCAATCAATAGTGGGCCCACTCGACGACAGAGATAAACGCTGCCATTTCTCGAAGCTGTCAATGCTGGGATGAAAAAGGGAGAAAGATTTTTTTAATGCACGACTTGCGTGTTTTCGGGTTAGATTTCAGCTATTTCTCGACGAGAGGCTGGCACAGGTGATAAGAAGGCTTTAATGCATTGTATAAGTTGACGATTTTTCATGGATTTGATTAAGACGTCAATAGCTAGTAAGCCTTTCACTGTTGTATTTTTGGTTTGATATGAAAGGTGGATTAGTAGGACCACGATGCCCTATGTAGTTTCTATTTTGGAACAAAATCTTACCTACACAAGGCTATACCAAAATAAGCCTTGTTGTTTAATTTTATTGAGTTACAAGCCATTTAACTAGGCTTTGGATAGACAACGTTTTTTCTGTTTTTTATAATTTTTCTTTTTCACAAACTTCAAAATCAAAAAAGAATCTCGTAATTTTGGAAGTCAAAATCCTGGATAAAATTAAAAATAAAATATTAGATTTCAAATCTATCATGAATCCCAACAAGAGTATATAGGGGTGGTGGTTCTGTTGTGGGCTGCCCGGCGTATCTTTTGACAGAAAGCAGAAGTGCAACGTTGTGCCTTACTGTGTAGTGACCCTCCTATTCTTCACCACCCACTTACAGGGGTTAGACAAAAAGGTTGAGATAGGTAAAATTATGTCGAAATTCAAATCATCATAACTTTGCGTAGAATGATCCGATTTTGATAAAATCAGGACCATCAGAACCGGACGCTTTTCTAGTATACTGTCCCCCTGCAAAACCTAGGATTGGTCCTTGGCCACCGTAGATGTTCCGGGTTTTCCGAAGGTATGTTCAAGATGCATTTTTTCCACTGCTTGTCATTTTATGTGACGTTTACTTTCATCATGTTTTATGCTTTCTCCAAAAACTAGAACTAATAAGCCGGCCAATGGTGGCTGTAGATCGAGAATCTATCAAAACTACGCAGAGAAATGGCCATTTCCGAAAAAACGGTTCCGGGAACATAATGAAATGATAACAGATCGGAATAATGCAAATATGGGTATCTATCTTTATGGCTTTGCGAAACGATGATTACAGATACATTTCCAGAATTAAAGTGTCCACAAACACCCTTATAGCAGGTTCCAAGGGCCTTCCAGGAGGGGTCGGTTTTGTCACCGTCTGAAACTATGCGTATATGGGTGTCAAAATTCATTTTTCCCCAAGCCGATGAATATAGGATCTTTATTAAAGATACAATATGGTGACTGTAAGACTCTCTGGCCAATTTGTAACAGGTTCCAGGTGTTCTGCGAAAGTGAAATCTGTTCAAGGTGTATGGCCAATCCCGTACCGAATTTACGAAAATGGCCATATCTTTGCGTATACCAAACGAATTTTTGATCTGCAGCCAGCATTGGTCAGCATATTAGTTCTAGTTTCCAGGGAGAGTGTAAAACATGATGGCAGTAAACGTCAGATAAAACGACAAGCAGAAGAAAAAATGCATTTTTAACATATCCTCGGAAAACCCGGAACATCTCCGGTGGCCAAGGGCCAATCTGAGGTTTTGCATGGGGACAGTATACTAGAAGAGTTTCCGCGTCCGAAGGTCCCGGTTTCATCGAAATCGGATCATTTTACGCAAAGTTATGCTGATTTGAACTTCGACAAAATTTTACATATCTTAACCATTTTGTCTAACCCCTGTATCTTGTTAATGGTGCTGGAGCAAATGAAGCTAGTGCAGTTTACCCCAACCCACCTGACAGTCCGCCGTGTGACCAACATTTCAATAGACGGTTCTATCAATTCACCAACAACAACTCGCCTCGAGAGACGTTTTACATGCTTTTTCCGCTATAATTTTGATAGACTGTGATCGAAATCACTATGATAGATTATGACGATCAAAGTTTACCCCAAATTAAAAAAACAAAATCAAAAATAAAAGAAAAGATTAAAAAACAGCGCTTTAAAACTATGAACAATGGCATGGTTTAACTTACAGAGGAAATATTTAAAAAATAATAAAAATTTCGGCACTTTTCAAGTCTCTTATTGTTTATGATATTTGCTCTCCGAAGCAGAAAAATCACTTCGAGTTTACAATCGTCCCCATCGGAACTAAACTACCGGACAATCTATACTCATTTCACATGAACCTACTGCTAATGAGATAAAAGGAAAGTTGTTCCCTCATAGCGCAGAATGAAATTTTTAATTTTGAAGCATTCTGGTCGGAAAGCAAACAAAAACCACTAAATCTAGAACGTGACCCTAATCACTTGAGAGAACATTCCTTTGCAGATCTGCAGTCTTATCAAAAGAAAACAAATTATCCGTAATGACTCACTTTCTCCGGGAAGATATATTTGATGATGCTTCAATTATTCACTTTTCCAGTGGCCTTCGAACGGGTGGCAGGGAGCCAAAAGGTCGCCTCTCAGCCCATTCCGAATCGTGCCAATTCATGGCCGCTTTTGAAAATCCTACCCGTGAAAGGATTCCGTTCGATGGAAATTTTCCTCGGCCTTATCATTCCCTCGGAGAGTATCGCTCCACGCTCACCACCCGGAAGCTTTAATGATGCCTTTCCTGTTTGCTCGAGAGGTTTTCCTTCTTTTTTCCTTGCAACGCAACGTTGATGGATGGTTCGAGCCTTCCAGGATGCACTGCAATTTAATATCGCGAAAGTCAAGTCAGCCGTGGCGGGCCATGCCAAGGATGATGTCGACGGAATCCCATAAGAAAAATGTGCTTATCTGTCGGCTGTCAGTGCGAATGGGACCGGAATGATGATGCAGGATAAAATAAGAAATGGGATACAGGATGGTAAAGCACACCGTCCCGAATCGGGAAGGACTTGAAGGCATTTTCACTTTTCATCTTGAGGCGATGACATTCCTTCCGTCGCATATTGCTCACTGTCTCGGCCCGTCCGTCACGTCGACAGCAAATGGGTTTGAGTTGGGAAAATGTGTGAAAAGATGCGATTGTATATTTGCGCAAGGATATGCTAGTAACTAGGTCGCACAAAGGAATCTTTGGAATTGTCCAGAAAAATCTCAATTTTCGTTTGTGTCGGACACATTTAAATACTCTGAAACATAAGGATTTTTTTAACAAAATCGTCAATTAAATACCCGGGTATGTATGAATGTCTTCCTTGTCTGAATTTGTTAAAAAAAAATCACATATACCTTCATCGTTGCTTACAATGGATTAAAGGGTCATTTAAAATCGCTTCCGCTCACAGTCTGGAGAGTGGATAACAAATATATTCAAAAACATCTCTTACAATTCAGTTTTCTTTTCCATTCATACATTTTATCCATTTTATTGTGGTTGTAATTTTTTATAACATTGAGTCGTTTTTAGTATTTTTTGGCTTTCAACTATTCACCACCAAACGGATGATTTTTTTTTAGACGGTATTTTGCCTTTATTTTATCTATTAGGAATTCCAGAATCTGAACTGCCCACTATAAGACTTACACGAAAAGTTCTGGAAAATGACTACATTTTAACACACACCCTTATCATTCGTAATCATTTTTAAACAGTGAAAAGAAGACAGAAAACCTTGAAGAAATTGCACAGCTCGGCAAAACGCTGAAGAATACCAACATCATTGGCGTTGCCATTGGCCTTCGCTTTTCAATCAATGAAATGTTACTGCGGTTCAGTGCTGTTACGGATGAAATAGCATCTGCTTCGAGTTGCGTTGCAGCGTGAATGGTTCCAACTGCCCAAAGAGTGGATTTCTGTCAGAGTATCGTGTAGTCTGGAAAAATGAAATTGGTCCCTTTGGGAACGGGCTGGAAAGTGTTGTAGTATTGGAATTACTTTTCCTTGATTTCACGATGACTTTTCGCTTCGTTTCTTGGTCCAGCCGTGAGTTGTGATTTTATTTCAGACAAGTTTAAAAGGGTCTAGCCATCCGACACTAAATTTTGATTGGGGGAAAGAAGGAGACACTTTGCAGACGAGAATTTTCCTCTCTGCTTTACAGTAATAAGAAAAAATAGCTTCATTGTGGTTGTCTCAAATGATAGCATGGCGATGATTTATTAATTTTGATAAATGTTATGCATTTGTTATAACTTTTGCGAGCTTTTCATTCTACAAAGTTTATCCGCTGTAAAAACCTAGTTATTTAAAGCATTTTTCGGCAGCAGGGACTATGTCCAAGGGTTTGACGATCCCAGGCCATCTGCGAGCTGTTGTGCCTGCCTAGGATGTGGTGGTGTTTAACAGTGGGCCCTTTTAAACTCCTTTAAAAAGCTACATGTATCCGCAATTAGGCTCCGTCAAAGCGACCGTCTGCCGATCAAAGCGCACAAACCCAAGTCCTGGTGTTAGGTGGGACGCTAAACAGCCCTGACACGAGGGCCCTCCGGCGAGGCAGGAGGTTTGCGTAGGCCCAATAAGCCGCCTTTAAAAACAACCATTACGAACGACATAGAAGATAAAACGATTCGATACAATCGGCAACGACCTAGGCGACGAATAAAGGATCACGATTGGCTTGGAACATGGAACTGCAAGTCGCTAGGCTTCGTAGGTTGCGACAAGATAATCTACGATGAATTACATCTCTCCAACTTCGACGTCGTATAGCGCTGCAGGAAATCTGCTGGACAGGACAGGAAGTGTGGCAAAGCGGGCATCGAGCGGCTACCTTCTACTAAAGCTGTGGCACCACCAACGAGCTGGCAATCGGCTTCATACAGTCGACTCTCTACATCTCGATGTTCTATATCTCGATATCTCTCTCTATGTCGATGGTTTCCTTGGTCCCTTCAATCTACATACATTTTGGCATTCTACATCTCGATAACCTCCCTATCTCGATCTCTCTCTATCTCGATGTGTTCTGATCATATTTTGTTCTGCATTCACTCTCCTTATGTCGATATGTTCAAAATTTTGGGTTACTAGACCATCTTTGGACCATAACAAACAGATCAACAACATGAAATGACATTTGTTTTGTTGTCGTTTTTCATAGCAACGACATTTTTTGGATCTAGTATACATTTCAATTTTCCTTCCATTCCTCGATCTCTCCCTATCTCGATGGTCCCTTCAATATCGAGATGTGGAGAGGCGACTGTAGTACTGGGAAAGATGCGCCAACGCGTGATTGGGTGGCAGCCAATCAACGCAAGGATTTGCAAGCTAAGGATAAAAGGCCGATTCTTCAACTATAGCATCATCAACGTGCACTGCCCACACGAAGGGAGACCGACGACGAGAAAGAAGCGTTCTATGCGCAGCTGGAGCAGACATACGAAGGATGCCCACTGCGGGACGTCAAAATTATCTTAGATGACATGAACGCTCAGGTAGGAAGGGAGGAAATGTATAGACTGGTCATCGGATCGAATAATCTTCATACCGTATCGAACGACAACGGCCAACGATGCATAAACTTTGCAGACTCCCGCGGAATGGTAGTCCGAAGCACTTTCTTTACCCGTAAGAATATCCACAAGGTCACATGGAAATCACCTAATCAAGCTCACTGCGCTCAAAACTCTCGACGGTGTACAACACGTGTCGGAGTCGTCCGCCACGCCTAAACATTGGGTGGCTACAAGACGGAAGACTAGCCCAAGACTACGCGCAGCAGCTGGAAGTGGCACTCCCAACGGAAGAGCAGCTAGGCGCAGCGTCTCTTGAAGTTGACTGAGAGATATTCGATCCTTTATTGAAAGCACCGCAACCGCTGCTCTAGGAACGGTGCCCGCGGATCAAAGAAACGACTGGTATGACGGCGAATGAGAGCTGTTGCTTGAGGAGAAGAATGCAGCATGGGCGAGATTGCTGCAAAACCGCACGATACAAACGGGCGCGGAACAGACAAAACTCTATTTTCGGAGGAAAAAGCGCCAGCAGGAAGATCGAGACCGTGAAGAGATGGAGCAACTGTGTCTCGCTAATAACGCACGAAAGTTCTATGAGAAGTTAAACCGTTTAAGTAAGGGCCATGTGCCACAGCCTGATATGTGTAAGGACATAAACGGGAGCCTTCTTACGAACGAGCGTGAGGTGATCCAAAGGTGGCGGCAGCACTACGAAGAGCATCTGAATGGCGATGTGGCGATATGGTAATGAACCTAGGAGCACGCGTGCAGGACATGTGCTTTCCGGCTGCGAATCTTCAAAAAATCTAGGAGGAGATCGGCAGGCTGAAAAACAACAAAGCCCCTGGAGTTGATCAACTACCAGGAGAGCTGTTTAAACACGGTGGTAAGGCACAGCCTAGAGAGCTGCACTGGGTAAATACCAAGGTTTGGGAGGATGAGGTTCTGCCGCAGGAGTGGACCAGTTATTTGGTTTCCCCGACGACATTGATATCATCGTAACTTTGAGAGGATGGAGGAAGCCTACATCAGACTGAAGAGGGAAACTAAACGGATCGGACTAGTCATCAACACGTCGAACACATGATAGGAGGAGGCTCAAGAGAAGACAATGTAAGCCACCCACCGCGAGTTTGCATCGGTGGTGACGAAATCCAGGTGGTAGAAGAATTTGTGTACTTGGGCTCAATGGTGACTGCCGAAAATGATACCAGCAGAGAAATTCGGAGACGAATAGTGGCTGGAAATCGTACGTACTTTGGACTCCACCCCGATCGAATAGAGTTCGCCGCCGTACCAAACTGACAATCTACAAAACGCTCATTAGACCGGTAGTCCCCACGGACACGAGATCTGGACGATGCTCGTGGAGGATCAACGCGCACTTGGAGTTTTCCATCTATGGTGGGGTGCAGATGGCGAACGGTACGTGGAGGAGGCAAATGAAAATGGTTTTCGACAACGATCCGAGGGAGAAATTCCTTGACAATAACTGGTGGACATTCTAGAGAAATATACGAATGCACGATTAAAGTTCGTAATAGCTCCTATGAATTTCTGCAGGATTCTACGGAGAATTATCTTGGGGGCTACCGGAAGAACTCCCTGAAGAACTTATGAAAGAATTCATGGAGAAGCTTTCGAGAAAATACTTATAGAAACTTTCTGGAGAAATTTTGATGGAATTTTTTCAGGGATTCCGAGAAGAATTCTTAGGAGAACTATTGGAGGAAGTTCCGCATGAAGTCTTGGAGGAACTTCCGGATGAAATCCTGGAGCTACTTCCGGAGGAACTTTTGGACGAAATCCTTGAGAACTTCCGGACGAAAACTTGGAGGAACTTCCGTACGATAGCCTGGAGGATCTTCCGGACAAAATCCTGGAGGAACTTCTGGAGGAACTCCTAGAGGAACTTTCGGACGAAATCCTGAAGAAACTTTCGGACGAAATCCTTAATGAACTTTTGGATGAAAGTCTAAGAAACTTTCGGTAAAAATCCTGGAGAAAATTCCGGAGGAATTCCTGGAGGTAATCCTGGAGGAACTTCCGGACGAAATCATGGAGAAACTTCTAGACGACATCCTGGAAGAACTTCTGGACGAAATCCTGGAGAAGCTTCCGAACATCATCCTGGAGAAACTTCCGCATGGAATCCTGAATTACCTACTGGAGGAATTCATGGATGAACTTCCGGAAGAATTCCTGGAGGAACTTCCTGACGAAATCCTGGAGAAACTTCCGGGCGACATCCTGGAGGAACTCCCGGGCGACATCCTGGAAGAACTTCCGGAATTCTTTTCCTGGAGAAACTTCCGAAGAAATATCTGGAGGAATGTCCAAAGAAAGAAAGTCCGGAATATTGATGACGTTTGAAATTAGTCTGCGGTGCTCCACGCCGCCACGCCGTCGTTGCCGATAATCAACAGTGTGACGCCACCACGCCGCTGCCGCTGGCTGAAAATGTTCTATCAATTTTTTCAAAAATTTCAATCGGCGCACAGGTCTAGTTAGGATATGAGTTGTAGGGTAAGAGCCTAAGAACCACGAAATAGGGTCTATTTTATTAAAACCCTAAAAATTTATACTGTACTTGTATTCGAAAACCCAGACAAGGCAAGGGTAAAAAACTGAAACTCAAAGGTGTAAAAAATGAGTAATTATTTCGAGGAAAATGTGAAATCATGACCAACTTTGTCGTAACGTAAACATAGCATGCACTCCGAAACCGGGTTCCGGGTTTTGGTGAAGGAAACTTCCGCACTGATGGTGCCCCGACACTACCGGGGGCTATCGCAGGGGACGCTTTCGCGCATTGCGCCTACTTCGTCTTCGGGTTGCACAGGCAGTCCGACAGTTCCGGTGGTGGATGACGTCCGCACTTCGGTGCCCTACATACCCGAAGCCCTTTCTTCTTCTTTCTTCAGCAGGTTGGCTATTCGAGTGCCAAGGTCGGTCCGATGATTCCGGTCGACAGAAGACTTCCGGTTCGCCGGCGCCTCGACGACCCGAGGCCAAACTGGACTCACACTGGATTTTCCCCCGAGACTACGCTTATTCGCTGGTCACTTCTCCATCTACGATGCAGCTCTGACAGTATTTGCGTCACGGCTCTTACGATGTTGTCCGCCCGTAGGGCAGGCATTCCTCTACGTACTTCCGCAAACCTTGGGCAATCGAATACCACATGTTCTGGAGTCTCTTCGACATTCTCACACTCTGGACATAACGGCGAATTAGTATGTCCAAACCGATGTAAGTACTTCCGGAAGCATCCGTGACCCGACAGAAACTGCGTCAAGTGAAAGTTCACTTCACCATGCTTTCTGTTCATCCACACCGACCGGTTGGGGGCAGCAGGGACCATGTCCAAGGGCTTGACGACCCCTCCCCAGCCGTCTGTGAGTCAGGGGGTTCTGCCTAGGAGGTGGTGGGGTTAACAGGGGGCGCTGTTAATTCCCTCCCAAAAACCACATATCCGCAAGCAAACCTTATCAAGCGACCGTGTGCCGCTTAAAGCATACAAGCCCCTAACCCTGAATCCCAAGGTGTCAGGCAACCCGTGCCGAGGGGATGAATGACCTGGAGGTGAAACAATTAGCCAGGTCGTTAACGGAGCCTGTGGAGGTTCCACAGATTTAGGGCTGCTTCGACGGCAAGCAGGTGGCAGTGGGTGGTACCCACACACCCCCAAGTGGTACACATGTGGTGTAAGCAAATGGGAGCTATGGGAGCTATGTTATTCTTAATACCCCCACAGAGTGAGGGGCCGAGTGTATGGGCGAGCACACAAGTAATCCTCGTATGGTAAGCATGGTCGGTTGTGTTAGAATGACTGAAGTCTGGTAAGGCCTGGCAGGAGTGTCGGGGGGGCAGATACCTCTGCGGCACCTCAGAAGTAGGGGACACGAAAGTCTCGCTGCGTCTGGCAGGAGTGTCGGGGGTTGATGCTTCTGCGGCACCTCAGAAATCGGAGACATGTAAGGTAGTGGTGTGACCCTGTCCCAGGATGGGGAGACCACCACATTGGCTGAGGACTACCTGGGCTGAAACGTCAATGGGTGGGTGCTACCGGCATAGTACCTTATGGAGTCCTATTGACAGTATCAAAGCCCGGGTAGGTGAGTGTTAGGCACGCTTGACGTGCCGGGTGTTCCACGCCCAAACGATGCACAGGAGGTGCACAGAGTGGATAAAATGGGAGATGGGGTATTACAACCCCCACTGAGTGAGTGACTGAATGTCAAAGAGAGTGGTGCACAAGTGGTGCAAGCGATTGGGACTGAATGTATGAGCGAGCACACAAGTTAGACTCGCATGGTAACGTATGGTCAGAGTGGCTGCTTAGGCAGTAGTGTGATCCGGCTGCCAGGGACGGATTGAGTGAAGTCTCGCTAGGCCTGGCAGGAGTGTCGGGGGCAGATACTCCTGCGGCACATCAGAAGTAGGGGACACGAAAGTCTCGCTATGACTGGCAGGAGTGTCGGGGGTTGATGCCTCTGCGGCACCTCAGAAATAGGAGACATGAAAGGGTCTGCCTCGTAGCTGAGGTAGGAGCGGCATAGGAGCCACCAACCTAGGGTCGCCTCCGGCTTGGTAGACAAGTGGTGCCACCCTGTTGCAGGATGGGGTGAACACCACACTGAGTGAGGACTGCCTATGCTGTGAGATGGCGGCATGGGGTACCCCCTGCAGGGTACCTGTTGTACCCTTGCAGTCATTCAAGCGGCATAGGTAGGTGAGTGTTGGGGCACATGTGGTGCCAGTGTGTCTTGTGCAAATGTGTTGAATGGGGAGTGTCGAAGAGTTGAGGCGCATACGTGCACTTGTGTACGTCATGGAGGGGCGCAATGCCCAATAGTCATCCCCTGAAGTATTGCTTAATTGCGGGCCGGGGAATGACTGGAGAGGAAGGAGTTGGTTTTAGTGGGTCGGGAGTGGTGATCCCATCCCCACACTACCTGGGTTCGCCTCCCCAGGTGTCTGTTTGCAGATTTCCATTACCTTCGTTAAAAAAAAAAAAAAAAAAAAAAAAAAAACACCGACAGGTTTGGGATGAGCCGTCCATCTCCTTTTCTCCGTACTGTCCCACTCTTGTTGCCATCTCGCCATCGATCGGATTCTCACCTCTTTCCTTACGTTTCTGGTGTCTCTTCGCCGATAACACTCGATGTCTTCCTCCAGGGTGATGCAGATGGGTAGCATCCCAGCAATAACGCATACAGCCTCTGACGATATCGTTCTATATGCGCTCGCGACTCGAATGGCCATCAGCCGGAACACACTTTCAGTTTTTCACAGTTCTGCTAGGTTTGCAGTGCATTGCCCCGAGCAGGCACCCCATATCGCGGTATCGATGACGAGACACTAGCTAGAATACTCCTCGTGCTGCTTCTTGGGCCGCATACGTTTGGCATTATCCTCGCTATGGCGTTCATTGCCTTCGCCGACTTTTCACAGGCGTAGTCAACGTGGCTGTTGAAATTTAGCCGATCGTCGATCATCACTCCCAAGTGCTTCAGTGATCGCTTCGAAGAAATCGCATGGCCTCCGACGACGATCTCCATCCGCTGGATCGCTTTGCAGTTGCTGACTTATAGCACCTCCGTTTTGTGGTGAGCTATCTGCAGCTTAACACCGCTCATTCAGCGCTCGATCATGGCCATCGTCTCCATCACCAACACCTCCACTTCTTCAAGAGTCTCGCTCAGCACCGCTAGTGACACATCGTCCGCAAAACCCACACAGAAAAAAATAATGAAAATTAATCAGCGCGTAAAAAATACAGATGCGGAAAATTACACTATTCTGAGCATACATGAATCATTTCCATCAATTTCGCCCTAAATGTATGCAATTTGTATAGCATTATACCACTTAATCGAATAAATGGTGGCATAATGCAATACAAATTGCATACATTCAATCAAAAATATCATTTAAAATTACGCTATTTTTGGCATTCCCTTTATGTGCATTACTTTCGTGTAAATTTCAACAACTTTTTCTATCTGTGCACGATTTTCACTTTCCTGGGTAGCTGCTAAGTCAACACTCCGTCGTACATCCCGTTCCAAAGAGTTGGACCAAGTATGGAGCCCTGGGGAACGCCCGCTGTAACGCGCATCGATTTATGTCCTTCGTTCGTATCGTACATCAGAACTCTATTCTGAAAATAACTTTTCAGGATATCACACAGATAGTTGGGGACCCGCATTCTGTGCAGCGCCGCCCCGATGGCTTCAAAGCTGGCGCTGTTGAACGCGGGCAGACGGGCATTTATGTGTCTGTGGCAGTGGCGTAGCCAGGGGGGTGGTTTTGGGCATAAACCCCCCCCCAGAGACAAAATTTTCAGAAGAAATTTTTTTTTTTGAAAAAAAAAATGTTCGGAAACCCCCCCCCCAGACCAATTTTTTGGCTACGCCACTGGTCTGTGGGTGTTTGTATGTGTGTATGTTGGTGTGTATCGCTGTGTCTATGAATGCGCATGTGTGTGAGTGTGGTTACAGAGAAGTGTGTGTATTCAGAGGCCACTGGCCTGGAAGATCCGGAACATCCGTAAAAATGTTCAATTCGTAAATTCCATCGTGAAGCGACGGGATTTTTTAGAACCATTTTCTGCCGAACCCTGAGCATGGAATCGATGCTTTGACCCACATACGGGCCATTGTGTCCACTGGGTGGTCACCTGGAAGATCCGGAACATCCGTAAAAATTGTCAATTCGTAAATTCCATCGTAAAGCGACGGGATTTGCTTAGAACCATTTTTGACGAATCCTGAGTATGGAATTGACGTTTTGACCCACCTACGGACCATTGTGTCTACTGTCCTTCTGAAGCGGCGGAATTTTTTTAGAACCATTTTCTGCCGAACCCTGAGTATGGAATTAATATTTGACCCACATGGTTCGGCAAAAATTGGTTTTAAAAATGTCGTCGCTTTAGTTTGCGAATTTATCATTTTTACGGGAATTCCGGATTTTTCAGGAGACCTCCCAAAGGGCACAATAGTTGACAATGCCACAAAGCATTAATTTCATGCTCACACAGAAAAAAAAATATGAAAAGTAATAGACGCGTAAATAATAAAGACGTGGAAAATTACACTATTCTGGGCGTACATGGATCTTTTCCAACAAGTTTGCCCTAAATGTATGCAATTTACAAAGCATTAAGACACTTATTCGTATAAAAAGTGACATAATGCAATACAAATTTCATACATTCAGGTGAAAATAACGTTTAAATTTACGCTCTTTTTGGCATTCCCTTTATGTGCATTACTTTCGTGTAAATTTCAACAACTTTTTCTATCTGTGCAGGGTTTGGCAACAAATGGTTTAAAATAAAAACCTGACCCATCACGATGAAATTTAAAAATTTACTATTTCTACGGATGTTCCGGATCTCCCAGGAGACCACCCAGTGGACACAATGGTCCGTATGTGGGTCCGTCGCTTCACGATGGAATTTCCAGGTGGTCACCCGGTGGCCTCTAAAACACACACACCTCCAAAATTACATACATGCACTTGAGTACCCTTTGTCCCAGTGACATACGCAAAGATTTATATAATCAATTTTTACGACTTTTTACTCATATAAATATACAGGCTCACTATTATAATTGGGTACCCGGGTACCCCGTCACCCGCACAGATAGAAAAAGTTGTTGAAATTTACACGAAAGTAATGCACATAAAGAGAATGCCAGAAAGAGCGTAAATTTAAACGTAAAAATTTAAATTTAAATGTATGCAATTTGTATTGCATTATGCCACTCATATAAGGGATATATAAAGCTTTCAACGATACTCAACTGACAATATTGACTATGTTATTGAAAAAAATATTGAAATGTTAAATATTGACGAATAATTTTTTAGTAAGAGCAAGAGGACATGATGCAACGACGATCTGCCGTAATCTGAAAAAGGTACGTATGCGCAAACATGTTTCCATTTCTGTTAAAGATCTCGATGAGTACCATTCGTTGACTCCATTTTTGAGAAATGGCGTATACGAAACATTCTCAGATTACGACAGAAATGGACAGAGAACTGAAATGAATTAAAAACAATCAATTTCTACGAAAAATAGATTAAACATGCTGATGCTTGTTATCAGTACAACAGTTTACGTTTACGATTGAATGATGCAAATGTGATTCTACGTATATTGAAATCATACTACTTTCCATCATAATCTATGATGTAAGATTTCACAACATATCATAGGCCTACACAACAAATAGTGAAACTAATTGCAATTTTGTTTTCCTAGAATGAAAAAAATGCATTCAAGTATGAGTTACGTTACGACAATATGTAGCTACATTGAAACTAAGAGCACTTTTGCTTTCTGGACAGGGTTGGCGCGATTACAAATTATTGGTAAATAGTCTTTTACATTCGTCAGAATTGCACCCTGCGTTGCATCAACCGCGATAAGACAGCCGAGGCTGAAAGCAAGTCACACATTTCGGTTAAGCCAGTTTGAATCGTCTTCTAAATGGAAGAGAACGTTTTCTCGCTGAAACTAGAAGCTCTGCAGCAGTAATCATGGCTGGATTAATTCATCGCATCAATGTTCTGTGAGTTAATAATGGCGTGTATAGTTCACGCACAATTATGACAATATTTCCAATTTCAGACTACTTGCATTATTGTCCCTAACGCAGGGAGCTCGATACGGTTGTGAGAACTTTTCTGATGACGATTCGTACTGTATCGTGTCGAGCGTATCTGCCGAACCGCACTCCTGTAGGATTGATTTTCCGGAAAATTCAGCGATCCAACTGCAGTTTGCTCACTTGGAGACACTTTCTGCTCGACTTCTGTATCGCATGACACATGTGGAGCGGTTGGACATTGTCAACAGTTACATCAGAAGTGCTTTTCTGAAACCAGAACTGAAGTACTTCCGAGTGTCCCGTTGCCAACTGAACGAACTTCAAATCGACAAGGCGGAAGTTTATCAATTGACCGAGCTGCTTTTGCCAGAGAATGAACTGGCTAGTGTTCCAAACGGTGTGAACCTGTTGACAAACGTCACTCTAATTGATTTATCGAACAATCATCTATCGTTTCTGGATATGAACGAATTCACTGGTTTGGATAAGCTGACCATCTTGGGTCTAAGCTATAACAACATAAAAGTCGTATTCTCTACTGGACCCGTTGAATTACCATCTCTGATGTTTCTCAATTTTGCTAACAACAGCATCAATACTCTTGATATCTCTCGCTGGAATATTTCCAAACTACACGAACTTGATGTATCCAGCAACAAGTTGGAACGTATCGACAATAATCTACTGGACCAACTGCCTGCTATTCATAATGTGAATTTTGCCGAGAACCCGTGGAATTGCCCCTGGCGTGATGATTTTCGCCTGAATGCTGAAGGTAAATTGGATTGGACCGGGCTGGACATGTGCGAGTTCACTTTCAATATTAATGGGTTGGCCCAGAAGACTAGGCAGGAACAATCCGTCAAAAACTCTTTGACCGAAATCATTTCCAACATCGCTAGTAACCTCACCGAGACTCTGATAGATGTCGATAGCATTGTCGAAGATGTTTTCTGTAGAATCATCCAGGGTGAATAAAGTCCTAATATCATTAGCTTCGTTAACAATTTGTGTTATTTCACCTTCGAAACAACTCACAATTACAAAGCCAATTACAGTGGAACAGCGAAAAGTTTTCTGCCCCATGCCGATTAAATATGTAAACCTTATTTCACGAATTTCTGGAACAATTATCCTTCCTGTTTGTGGTGAGTTTCCAACTTCCACCGTTGAAAGTTGTTGAAAATAAAAAAAAGGCTACAAAGGTTTTCCAAGCGGAGAGTTTAAAATCCAATTAGTGACGTATTTTTGCCTGCAAAGTTGAATTCTTTGATGGAAATTGTTGGCGCCGACCTGGCATCGTCCTTGAAGGGAGGGGGAGGTGTCAGTCATGAAGCATAACACTGGCCTGGCACTGCGCACCTTTCAATTATCTTGGCATTCCGTATTCGAAAAATAAGCAGCAAATTGTCAGAATCGGCGAATGACACAATTTTGTGAGTTGTAATGAAGTTGTGAGGTTTTGGTTAATAGCAGCTAGAGAGCGGTTTTTCATGAATACATATTACTTTTTGCGACAGATGATGACTTCTTTTTCAGACTTTATATGGCAACCGAAGGTGTTCTGGATAACTTAATGTTTCGCCTTAACCACCCTGTATAATATGCTCACCGTCCGACACTTTCTTCTCATCCCACAAAATTTCAGCAGGTTCTACCTAATTTCCTCCCCGATGATGAATTTTATGAGGTGGCGAATAAATTTCCGCAGCGGATTATTCACCTCGACGCGCATTTTACCAAAATAAAATGTAATGCGGCTAAGCCATCAAAGGGCGGAAGCCTTGGAGTGGTAAAATCCTGTTATGGGGAGGCGTTAGTAGAATCAAATCCATAGTACGTGCGTACTGATCATAAAACGGAAGCCACAAGTAAATTAACGCACGGATGGTGATGACTGATGATTATGGAATGCTCATTGCGATTGAATACGAATCTCAACCCCTTTAGGGAAATTTAAACCGCCTTGTTCTGGAATTCGGTTACAACTACTGAATCGTTCCACATCGACGTTGAATTTTGATCAACAATCCGACGGCACCGCAATCAGAACGAAATACGCTGAATACGATACGATCCCTATCCAACTCAATCAAAACTATTTCTCTCGCCGTAGATTTCCAATCACGCCAATGTAACCAGAACCTGCAGCGTTTTGAATCCGCCCGCAATCCGCAACGCTTCGGCTCGCCCAAATTGCAATCTACTGTTACTGGCTGACGAACTCCATTTCCCTGGCAGCATCAGTGCCGACCGGAGGATGCAATTTGCATATCAAAGAAACGCGTCGCAACCAAGTACGCTTCCATATAATATGACAAAACTTTTCAAATCAAGCGATCTGGAGTGCGCTTCTGGAGGAGTTTTCCCGGTTCCGAGTCCACGGTGCTGGCTCCTGGATATGGTAACTAGAACCCGAGCAGCAGGAGATGGGTGAACAGGAAATTATTTCAGTGATGTAAAGATAATTACATATTGTAAATATATATATTATAAGTTGCGTCGTTTCAAATATTATCCCACACTTGTTTTATACATTCTTAACAGGCGCGTCTTACCGCACGGCTAAGGAGGGCCCCATGGGTCAAAACATAATGTTGAATAATATGTTAAGAATATGATTCTTAACTAAAATCTAGAGTCTACAGATTCGAAAACCTCCATTTGAAAGACATGAAGACTTTTTCCCGAAAAGCTCATTTGCTTTGTTGCAAGAGAATAGGAAGCATCCTTTTACGCTTCTCGGAAGCCTCCTTCCAAGCAGCTCGGAAGCCTCCTTTCAAGTGACCCGGAAGCAACATTTCAAGAGGTTCAAACACTTTCTTTTAAGAGGCCTGGAAGCCAAGCTGTTTTTCTAGAAATTTCTTTTTGTTCTGCTTCTTTTAAAAGTCTCGGATCTTTTCAAGGCTTTTTGAACAGGCTCGACAACCTCATTTTAAAAGGCTCGGAAGCCTACTCTAAAGAGGGTTGGAATCCTCCTTTCTAGAGGCCCGGAAATCTTCTTTTAAGCTTTCTTCTTCAAACTTTTTTTTTCTTTTCTCCTTCTTTTAAAAGGTTCAGAAGGCTCTTTTCAAAAGGCTCGGAAGGCCTCTTTCAAGAGCCTTGAAGACCTCTCGAAAGCTTCGGAAGCCTCCTTGCAAGAGGCTCGGAAGCCTCCTTTCATCGGAAGCCTCCTTTCATCGGAAGCCTCCTTCAAGAGGCTCGGAAGCATCCTTTCAAGAGGCCTCAGAGCCTCCTTCAAGAGGCCCGGAAGCCTCCTTTCAAGAGGCTCAGAAGCCTCCTTTCAAGAGGCCTGGAAGCCTCCTTCAAGAGGCCTCGGAAGCCTCCTTTCAAGAGGCCTCGGAAGCCTCCTTTCAAGAGGCTCAGAAGCCTCCTTTCAAGAGGCCTGGAAGCCTCCTTTCAAGAGGCCTGGAAGCCTCCTTTCAAGAGGCCTGGAAGCCTCCTTTCAAGAGGCCTGGAAGCCTCCTTCAAGAGGCTCAAGCCTCCTTTCAAGAGGCTCAGGCCTCCTTTCAAGAGGCCTGGAAGCCTCCTTCAAGAGGCTCAGAAGCCTCCTTCAAGAGGCTCAGGCCTCCTTCAAGAGGCTCAGAAGCCTCCTTTCAAGAGGCCCGGAAGCCTCCTTTCAAGAGGCTCAGAGCCTCCTTTCAAGAGGCTCAGCCTCCTTCAAGAGGCCTGGAAGCCTCCTTTCAAGAGGCTCGGAAGCCTCCTTCAAGAGGCTCAGAGCCTCCTTCAAGAGGCCTCAGAAGCCTCCTTTCAAGAGGCCTCAGAGCCTCCTTTCAAGAGGCCTGGAAGCCTCCTTCAAGAGGCCTGGAAGCCTCCTTCAAGAGGCCTGGAAGCCTCCTTCAAGAGGCCCAGCCTCCTTTCAAGAGGCTCAGAAGCCTCCTTCAAGAGGCCTGGAAGCCTCCTTTCAAGAGGCTCAGAAGCCTCCTTTCAAGAGGCTCAGGCCTCCTTCAAGAGGCTCAGAAGCCTCCTTTCAAGAGGCCTCAAGCCTCCTTTCAAGAGGCTCAGAAGCCTCCTTCAAGAGGCTCAGGAAGCCTCCTTTCAAGAGGCCCAGAGCCTCCCTTCAAGAGGCCTGGAAGCCTCCTTTCAAGAGGCTCAAAGCCTCCTTCAAGAGGCCCGGGCCTCCTTCAAGAGGCCTGGAAGCCTCCTTCAAGAGGCTCCGGAAGCCTCCTTTCAAGAGGCCTCAGAAGCCTCCTTTCAAGAGGCTCAGAGCCTCCTTCAAGAGGC
Source organism: Armigeres subalbatus (assembly GCF_024139115.2). NCBI lineage: Eukaryota > Metazoa > Arthropoda > Insecta > Diptera > Culicidae > Armigeres > Armigeres subalbatus. Next base: position 314,344 of record NW_026943013.1, read on the forward strand.
CCGGAAGCCTCCTTTCAAGAGGCTCGGAAGCCTCCTTTCAAGAGGCTCAGCCTCCTTTCAAGAGGCTCAGAAGCCTCCTTTCAAGAGGCTCAGAAGCCTCCTTCAAGAGGCCCGGAAGCCTCCTTCAAGAGGCTCAGGAAGCCTCCTTTCAAGAGGCTCAGAAGCCTCCTTCAAGAGGCTCAAGCCTCCTTCAAGAGGCCCGGAAGCCTCCTTTCAAGAGGCCTCAGGCCTCCTTCAAGAGGCCTGGAAGCCTCCTTTCAAGAGGCTCAGAGCCTCCTTTCAAGAGGCTCGGAAGCCTCCTTCAAGAGGCTCAAGCCTCCTTTCAAGAGGCCTGGAAGCCTCCTTCAAGAGGCCTGGAAGCCTCCTTCAAGAGGCCCAGCCTCCTTTCAAGAGGCTCAAGCCTCCTTCAAGAGGCCTGGAAGCCTCCTTCAAGAGGCTCAGGCCTCCTTCAAGAGGCCTCGGAAGCCTCCTTTCAAGAGGCCTGGAAGCCTCCTTTCAAGAGGCCCAAGCCTCCTTCAAGAGGCCTCAGAGCCTCCTTTCAAGAGGCCCAGCCTCCTTCAAGAGGCTCGGAAGCCTCCTTTCAAGAGGCCTGAAGCCTCCTTCAAGAGGCTCGGAAGCCTCCTTCAAGAGGCCTGGAAGCCTCCTTTCAAGAGGCCTCAGAGCCTCCTTCAAGAGGCCTGGAAGCCTCCTTCAAGAGGCCTCAAGCCTCCTTCAAGAGGCCCGGAAGCCTCCTTTCAAGAGGCTCAGAGCCTCCTTTCAAGAGGCTCAGAAGCCTCCTTTCAAGAGGCTCGGAAGCCTCCTTCAAGAGGCCTGGAAGCCTCCTTTCAAGAGGCCCGGAAGCCTCCTTTCAAGAGGCCCGGAAGCCTCCTTCAAGAGGCTCAGAAGCCTCCTTTCAAGAGGCTCAGAAGCCTCCTTCAAGAGGCCCAGCCTCCTTTCAAGAGGCCGGAAGCCTCCTTTCAAGAGGCCTGGAAGCCTCCTTCAAGAGGCTCAAGAGCCTCCTTTCAAGAGGCCTGAAGCCTCCTTTCAAGAGGCCTGGAAGCCTCCTTCAAGAGGCCTGGAAGCCTCCTTTCAAGAGGCTCAGAAGCCTCCCTTCAAGAGGCTCAGCCTCCTTTCAAGAGGCTCAGAGCCTCCTTCAAGAGGCCTGGAAGCCTCCTTTCAAGAGGCTCGGAAGCCTCCTTCAAGAGGCTCAGAGCCTCCTTTCAAGAGGCCCGGAAGCCTCCTTTCAAGAGGCCCAGCCTCCTTCAAGAGGCCTGGAAGCCTCCTTTCAAGAGGCCTCCAGCCTCCTTCAAGAGGCTCAGAAGCCTCCTTTCAAGAGGCTCAAGGCCTCCTTTCAAGAGGCCTGGAAGCCTCCTTCAAGAGGCCTGGAAGCCTCCTTCAAGAGGCCTGGAAGCCTCCTTTCAAGAGGCTCAGGAAGCCTCCTTTCAAGAGGCTCAGAAGCCTCCTTTCAAGAGGCTCAAGCCTCCTTTCAAGAGGCTCAGGCCTCCTTCAAGAGGCCTGGAAGCCTCCTTTCAAGAGGCTCAGAAGCCTCCTTTCAAGAGGCCTGGAAGCCTCCTTCAAGAGGCTCAGAAGCCTCCTTTCAAGAGGCCTGAAGCCTCCTTTCAAGAGGCTCAGAGCCTCCTTTCCAAGAGGCCTCAGGCCTCCTTTCAAGAGGCTCAGCCTCCTTTCAAGAGGCTCAGAAGCCTCCTTTCAAGAGGCCTCAGCCTCCTTCAAGAGGCTCAGAAGCCTCCTTTCAAGAGGCCCGGGCCTCCTTTCAAGAGGCTCAGAAGCCTCCTTTCAAGAGGCCTCAGAGCCTCCTTCAAGAGGCCTGGAAGCCTCCTTTCAAGAGGCTCAGAAGCCTCCTTTCAAGAGGCCTCAGCCTCCTTCAAGAGGCCTGGAAGCCTCCTTCAAGAGGCCTGGAAGCCTCCTTCAAGAGGCACGGAAGCCTCCTTCAAGAGGCTCAAGCCTCCTTTCAAGAGGCCCAGCCTCCTTTCAAGAGGCCTGGAAGCCTCCTTCAAGAGGCTCAGTAGCCTCCTTCAAGAGGCCTCAGGCCTCCTTTCAAGAGGCTCAGAAGCCTCCTTTCAAGAGGCTCAGGCCTCCTTTCAAGAGGCCTGGAAGCCTCCTTTCAAGAGGCTCAGGCCTCCTTCAAGAGGCCTGGAAGCCTCCTTTCAAGAGGCTCGGAAGCCTCCTTTCAAGAGGCCTGGAAGCCTCCTTTCAAGAGGCCCGGAAGCCTCCTTCAAGAGGCTCAGGCCTCCTTTCAAGAGGCCCAGGAAGCCTCCTTCAAGAGGCCCGGAAGCCTCCTTTCAAGAGGCCCAAGCCTCCTTTCAAGAGGCCTGGAAGCCTCCTTCAAGAGGCTCAGAGCCTCCTTTCAAGAGGCCTGGAAGCCTCCTTTCAAGAGGCTCAGAGCCCTTTCAAGAGGCCTGGAAGCCTCCTTCAAGAGGCTCAAGCCTCCTTCAAGAGGCCTGGAAGCCTCCTTTCAAGAGGCCTCAGAAGCCTCCTTTCAAGAGGCTCAGGCCTCCTTTCAAGAGCTCAGGCCTCCTTTCAAGAGGCTCAGGCCTCCTTCAAGAGGCCTGGAAGCCTCCTTTCAAGAGGCCTCGAAGCCTCCTTTCAAGAGGCTCAGGCCTCCTTTCAAGAGGCCCAAGCCTCCTTTCAAGAGGCCTCAGCCTCCTTTCAAGAGGCTCAGGAAGCCTCCTTTCAAGAGGCCTCAAGCCTCCTTTCAAGAGGCTCAGAAGCCTCCTTCAAGAGGCTCAGGCCTCCTTTCAAGAGGCTCAGAAGCCTCCTTTCAAGAGGCTCAGAGCCTCCTTCAAGAGGCTCAGGCCTCCTTTCAAGAGGCTCAGAAGCCTCCTTTCAAGAGGCCTGGAAGCCTCCTTTCAAGAGGCTCGGAGAGCCTCCTTTCAAGAGGCCTGGAAGCCTCCTTTCAAGAGGCCTCAGAAGCCTCCTTCAAGAGGCTCGAGCCTCCTTTCAAGAGGCCTGGAAGCCTCCTTTCAAGAGGCCCGGAAGCCTCCTTCAAGAGGCCCGGAAGCCTCCTTTCAAGAGGCCTGGAAGCCTCCTTTCAAGAGGCCTCAAGCCTCCTTTCAAGAGGCTCAGCCTCCTTTCAAGAGGCCTGGAAGCCTCCTTCAAGAGGCCTGGAAGCCTCCTTTCAAGAGGCCTGGAAGCCTCCTTTCAAGAGGCTCAAGCCTCCTTTCAAGAGGCTCGGAGAGCCTCCTTTCAAGAGGCTCAAGCCTCCTTTCAAGAGGCCTGGAAGCCTCCTTTCAAGAGGCTCGGAAGCCTCCTTTCAAGAGGCTCGAAAGCCTCCTTTTAAGAGGCTCGGAAGCCTCCTTTCAAGAGGCTCGGAAGCCTCCTTTCAAGAGGCTCGGAAGCCTCCTTTCAAGAGGCTCGGAAGCCTCCTTTCAAGAGGCTCGGAAGCCTCCTTTCAAGAGGATCAGAAGCCTCCTTTTAAGAGGCTAAATTGACTGTAACGTGGACTAGACGTGACCAGCAGCGTTATTGGTCATGAATTGGAAACTCTGAAGCAAGTATACAATAAGAATAACTTTTTTGCATCCCAAGAATATTATTTAATTGGTGAGCTGTGCATATTTGTTGTTTCTCGGCCAATCATTATTAGCAACTAAGATGTGTACAGTTAATCAAGCTAAGCTCTTCTTTGACTATTTCCATTTCCACAATATGTAAGGTACATCGAAGATTTGTGGGCATTTCTAGATCTTCGCATGAAATTTGCAAAACAAAAATCCAGAATGGGTTGAAAGATCATTACAATTGCTGAAAGTTCTTTACTTATGATTGCTTTTAGCGCATACTGACCATAACAGCTGTTCTCATATGCCAAGGACACACAGACAAAAGCTCAGTTCGTCGAGCTGATTGTATATAAGACTGTGCTGCCGCTCACCGCAAGTCAGGCACATCTGTATATGGTAAAATAGTTATTAGATTTTGAAAAAGTGAAATCCAAATTGCGTACGTGAAACCAATTTAATCAAAATTCCGCGGAAAAAAATTAAAATTTCATTTCGTTTCGAAGTTTCGAAAGTAAATTCATATTTCGTTTCTTTTCGATCCAAATCAACATAGACATTTTAAATTTCGTTTCTTTTCGTTTCGTTGGCAAAAAGTGTGTTATCGCATACCCTTGCTTTCATCAGCGATTCTCCTACCATCCTCCCTGCTCCTCAGTCTTCGCAAAACGACAACGTCAACGTCAACAACAAGGTCAGGACGTCTTTTATTCACCGCAACCGAAGACTTCAAATAAAAACCTAGTAACTACGGCTATATATAATACCCCCTCCAATGTCGGAGTTGATTTTAGAGATTCCAATATCTTCGAACGAAGCCTTACCAACACATCCCTCGAATCCAAAGCACCCAGAAGTGCGCCAAAAAACCCAGCGAATAATCAACAAGAGAATATGGACCGGAACAATCGGCGAAGACCACTGCGATGAAAAGAAACTAGCCATTGGAAACTCGGTTCGTGGAACTGCAAATCTCTCAACTTCATCGGGAGCACACGCATACTCGTCGATATCCTCAAGGACCGTGGATTCGGCATCGTAGCGCTGCAGGAGGTTTGTTGGAAGGGATCAATGGTGCGAACGTTTACTTGACGTATGCGCCTAATTACAACATACAAGTTTTCTATTTTTCTGTTAATGATCTCGATGAGTATTACTCGATAACACATTTTTTTGAAAATGGCGTATACTCACTTTTTCAGATTACGGCAGTTTAGAGGTAATCATACCAGCTACCAGAGCGGCGGCAACACACACAAGCTGGGAATAGCTTTCAAAGTGATGGGGGATATGCGAAGGCGCGTGATCAGGTGGTGGCCGATGAATGAAAGAATGTGCAGGTTGAGGATCAAAGACCGGTTCTTCAACTTCAGCATAATCAACGTTCATAGCCCACACTCCGGAAGCACCGGCTGACGAACGAAAACGGCTACCAACACAGCCTCCCGTATCGGTACACCTGGAGATCACCACTGCAGACAGAATCACAAATCGACCACGTATTGATGGATGGACGTCACTTCTCCGACATTATCGACGTCAGGACATATCGTGGCGCTAACATCGACTCTGACCACTATCTGGTGATGGTTAAACTGCGCCCAAAACTATCCGTCATCAACAATGTTCGGTACCGACGACCGCCGGTAACGCGACTGAAGCAACCTAATGTTGCCACTGCATACGCGCAGCATCTCGAGGCAGCGTTGCAGGAAGAGGGAAGCCTGATGGGCCCCTCTTGAGGACGGCTGGAATACCTGTTAGAGCAGCCATTAACGACGCAGCGGAAAACAACGTCGGGTATGTGGGACGAAGTCGACGGAACGATTGGTTCGACGAAGAGTGTAGGCACATTCTGAAGGCGAAGGACGCAGCGCGAGCGGTCGCGCTGCAATATAGGACCCTGCAGAACGTGGAACGTTATAGACGGAAGCGGAGGCAGCAGACACGCCTTTTTCAGGAGAAGAAACTCTTTCTGGAAGAAGCGGAGTACAAACGCAACGAAGACTTCTCGCTGGTCATCCGGATAAGGTAAGTGACCATCAAGCCTACAAAGAAAATAACTACGAATACAGGTCAGATATATTTGAAGCAAAGAGAAAATAGTGGGAAGATTTCCTTGATTCGGTCAACCCTTCCGCTCAATCCGCTGCCGAACACTGGAGGAAAGTCAATGTGCTTAGATGCAAGATCTTCTTACATGCACCTCGATAAATTTGATCGTACAATTACTGATCCCCCCTAGGAAGCTAACATGTTTGTGAAGTACTTTACCGGCTACCGGTAAACGACTCCGTGTTCTATCGGACAATCACTGGTAGCACATCGTCCTTCACAACCTTTCAACCGGATTTACATTTTTTTTACTTCAATGTACCGTTTTCTGTTGCTGAGCTAACTATTGACTTCTCCAACAGCAATGGGTTCTGATGGGATTGGGAGCCTTATGCTGAAAACTGACCACCTACCTCCAAGGTCCGGTCCTTAGAGTAGGAGTAGCAAAAAGGTTTGATCATTCCCATTCGTAAAACCAGCATCTTCTTCCAGAATGTCACGAAGTACAGGCCCATGTTGCTGGACGCAGTCCTCTTGGGCGTCCAGTGTCTGCGTGCCAAACTGGAAGCAGAAGGCAGACTTGGATTCTGGCAGCACGCGTTCAGCCCAAGGTATGGTACGGGCACATACTTTGGATATCTCCAAGGGCTTCAACAGCACCCCCTTCGTCCTTCGACAGTTGAGCGAGGGATTTTCCAGCAACATCCTTCCTTTTATCTAAAATTTCCTCTCGGGGCTCCTTTAGAAGTCCTAATTGGAAACCAGAGTTCGAGAACTTTCCCGGAGAAAACAGTGGTGCCCCAGTGCTGTTCGGTCACGGACAGACGAATAATAAGGGCAATCCTTCAGTTGAGGATCCCTGCTGAACGGCCAATTCCTCTTCGGAATGTTTGGATTATTGGATGCGTTTTGAGAGTTGCTTTCAGATATATGTACTTGGAGATTGTTTGAATTCAGTGGATTGATTCAGTTTACATGATGGGTTTCAGCTCATCGAAAGAGATGTCTGATGCATTGAGTAAAGATTTTGTGTATCGTAGAGATTTTGTCGAATGTACGTTCATGTAGGCCTTTTTTACGTAATTCTGGATTCAAAACATAATCTGCCAATGATTGTACTACTAATATGTAAAAGCTCGGACCATCCTAGACGGGTCCCATAAAGGATAGGTAAAGCAAGCTTCGATCAAGCTTCTTGGTCTGGAACGGACGAATGACGCGGAACCTGTAGATCGGGTGACTTTCTTTACCGCACATTTGGCAAATTGGCTCTGGTTTCCCGGTGATGGCATACGGCTACTGTTGGCTAGCTCAAAACCACAAATAGTTTAATGAAATTATAAAATGACTTTTCAAGTCTTGATGAACACAATCTCCTAAGAACCCCCGTCTCAAAGTTGCTGGTTTTTATTATTTTATCAAAGATATAAAAATGTTTCACTACTGAAAAAAGGTGACAAACAAAATATTCACGAAATTAACCGGGATTTCAAATATTTTCTCTCCCGAATCCTGGGAAGAGATAAATTGCGAACAATGAACTGTCTATTCGTGAGTAGTCTCCAGTAACCTTGCGTGTAAAGGCGTAGGATTGCCAATACGGAGATGGTGAGTTCGGTATTCGGTCCGGTCTAGGATGTTTTTGGGTTGGAAACTTTCCTGACACACTGGGCATATACCATTGTACTTGCCACACAAGATACATACTCATGCAATGACGGGGCATAGAAAAGCTTTCGAGTTATTAGTTATTAATTGAAAGCTATTCTATGCCCCGTCATTGTATAGAATATTTAGTTGGAAAGTAGAATTGTCGTGTAGAGCCATAGAAGAAGATGAAGAAGCAGAAGAAGAAGAAGATGATGAAAAAGAAGAAGAAGAAGAAGAAGAAGAAGAAGAAGAAAAAGAAGGTGCCCATAGGTTTCCCGTTGCATTTTTGTCTTGCATCCACTGTCATCGTATTTCACTCTTAGATTAAGCATTGTGGGATGGATAACTTTTCACCTCATATAAAATAGACATCATGTTTCAAGTTTCAACTCGGGATTTTGTTGCGAGCTGCCGGATCGGCTTCACTATAAGGCGGATGAAGATTTTCGCAACTAAATCAACTTTGTGCCACCGCACACTCCTCCAGGGTTGGTTGCAGTGATGAGGCATCACACTTAGGAGCTATGTTTGGGGATTGCGTGTTGTGAATAATGCATTCCCATGCTGTACACATAGCTGCACGTCCCTCCTGGCAGTGAACGTTGTCGTGCCGTTGATGCATCCTGAAGTTGTGTTTATTTCCGTCGATGGTACATGGCGTTCGTCAACGGATTGTTGATAGGCTACGAAAGCAGATTTAGTGAAGCTTTTGTATAACATTAAATATTGACATATTGAAAGGATACTAGAACTAGGCTGCGCCTGTATTCTATGCATATCAATCGAATTCACTCATGATTACTGCTCCCCATTACGACCCATCAATGTCACAAAAGCCCACTCGAACGGTTTAACCCCTCATGCAAAACTACAATCAAACACAAGTCTCCAACCGGTCGGTATCCCTCGCGACACACAAATCACAGACCGAAGCACAAATGGTGGCCGCAATCAACTCTCGAGCCTCCGATTTTCGAATAATTGATCCGACCGAGTGTGCCCCGGCAAATGAGTGCGTGTGCCGAACAGGGTCCTCATCATCTCCGAAAGCATACACAGCCGTGCAGAGTGCAGCGCATTCAGCTGGCATGTTACAACACACATCATCGATATTAATTTGATTTCCCATGTGAGCATTTCCCTCCGTCCGAGTCCGGCGGAGGCTGGTGTCGGGGAACGGATCGCCGGAGTAGCAAGCAGCAGCACTCTCTCCATTCAGGACTCGTATCTGGGGAAATTACTGGGACCACACGACACACTTAAGTGCTGTTCAAACACTTTAAAATTTAAATAGCGAGAGCGTGCTAGAGTTCTCATTTAGCCCAGTCGAGGTGGATGGAAGCGGGAGCAGGTTGGATTCAGATGGGGATTTCATGAGAGCAAATGAGGACGTCTCTGGACATGGTCATTTTGATAGTTTAATGTTTCCGTAAAGTGTGCAAACTGCAAATTACACTCTTACAAAATACTTCCGGACATGCATTGCACTCAAACGCTATCAATTTCATGTTAGTTTATCAGACAATTTCACTCGTCCTCACAATGATTGACAAGCACGTGACTCATTTGCTGAATTTAGGAAAAAATGGCAAACCGTATTACCCACACCGGAAGGTAACAAAGGCCTACATGCAAAACCGATTGATGATGAATATTGATGATTACAACCGAGTATTGCAAACACTCGAACAACGTGCATTTTCTCATATATCAGCGATGCACATGGCTGGCCACCTTGCTGAACCTTTTCCAAACAACTGCACTGAATGGGGAAATACTGCGTCATACTTACTTGTGAACGAGCTTAAAGGATAGGGTGATGCACTGATGCGTACAATGTACTCAAACCAGTTGATAAAAGATTGAATGGAAGAAAGTACTCGTGGTTGGTTTAAAATAGAGGTAACAATATTACATTGGGAAGGAAAAAGATAATTACTTTGTGGTTGTTATATGAAAATTATCGCGAAAAAAATCTAAAAGATATCATAAAATTTGCCGTGTACCAAATATTTTTCTATAAACTATCTTTTTTAAACATGAACAAAAAATGTTCAGTTCTGCAAGTTCTGCCAGTTCTGCAAGTTTTATAAGGCGTTTCACCGTGGTGACATGTTCAAGCAAGGATTGCGAGTTCGAAGAGCGGAAAAAGACCATCGTGGAACTACGGCAAGTCAGCATGGTATGACATCGCTTCTCGGCCTTAAGGTTAAGATCAAAAGAAAGGTACGACCAGCAGGAGTAGTTGACAACCAACTGTTTGCCTTCCTGAAAAATGGGACCATCGAGGAACCACCGAAACAGTAGGCAGGTTGCAGAAAAGCCAAGAAATCATGGACAATCTCATCACAAAGTTCCGGAATATGGTGAATGAGAGCAACCAAGAAACCACAATGAAGATAAACATCAAGAAAGCTAAAATGAAGGAAAAGCAAGGCGATGACCAATTATATGTCATTTCTAGTGATTTATCGAACGGAAGGAATACGAGATATTGTTTACAATGTCTCGTTTCTCTATCCTCCTTTTCTCATAACACTTCAAATTTAACATGTTTAACCTTTTTCATTCAACTCCTGATACTTCTAACTTTTAACTTCACCTTTTTGTCTCATTAGTTACTTTACTCTCACTTTGCGCTTATTTTACTCCTACATTTTATCATTTGAAACTGATCTCTTATTATTTCTCACTTTTCACATCCAACTTATTACACAAAGGAAATAAGAAGTGAGAAGTCGAATTAACCATTGAGGAGTAAAAATCCTAACTGCCAGAGGCAATTTAAATGTATTAATAATAACTAAAAATGTAACATAGCAAATGAGGATGATATGATAGTGTTAAGAAAACACGGAACACCTAGTCTAAGAGATGAATGCATGTATTAGATAATTAGCAAATAAAATTAGTAAAAAAAAACGTTGAGGAGTGAAAAGTAAAACTTTAGATGTGAGAAGAGAGATGATAGAAGTGCAAAATGAGAAATGAGCGGTGGAAAGTGTGGAATGAGTGTGGAATGAGAAATGAGAAATAAAAAGTAAAAAATTTAAAATTTGAAATAAGGATTGCGAAGTAAGTATTGAATTATAAGTAGAATATGAAAACGAATAGTGAGAAGTAGGAAATAAGAAGTGTGAAGTGCGAAGCAAAAATTGAGAAATTAGGAGTGAAGTATGCTGTTAGAAGCCAAAAGTATTGAGAAGTAAAAAGAATTTAATTAATTATTCATGAGCGTCTCATGGAAAATTTTACACAGTTATAATACTTTACAATTCTTCCATTAACTGCAACTATAATAGTGGAACTAAATGGAATAATTGTAAGGTTTTATTGGCCCTGACGGCAGAGGGAAAACAAAATGGGGGCTGGGTGATGCTTTTTTATGTCACTCGGCAAGGCATATAGGACTTACTTTTTAAAACGTTAATGTTGTTTTAACATTTTAACCGAAAACAGTTTGATTTTTTTTTACTTTTTTTACTTTCATTTACTTTAAAATGACGAAAGTTGAACTATTTCCATGAAAAAAACATATGTTGATAAGAAGCCTAACATGTAGTTTTCGAAAATTCTTATCCAACGTATTTGAAAGTTTTCTGTATATAACTGATAAAATCATTTTAAAAGCATTTTAAAATATACTTCCTATCTCCACCATGTCGAAATACACTGGAGTCGGTTTTTATGCGGGGGATACATTCCGCGTAAAAAAACCGCGTAAATCCCAAAAACCGCGTGAAAACCGACTTCACTAAAAATATTTTTTCTGTGGTTTTCACGTGTTTCCTACACGCGTAACTAAAGATCTGTCGACCTGTTTCAAATACGGTGCATGCTCTTTGTGGTTCATAGACTTGTGTCTGATTGGTGCCTTTCGCTTTTTTTTTTGCCGAGAAGGCTCCTTCTCGGGTCAACGCCCTTCGGGCTCCACTACACCCCGATCACAACGCAGGGTGCAGCAGGGACTATGTCCAAGGGCTAAACGACCCCTCCCCACGCCCTCTGCGAGTTAGAGGACCTGCCTAGGACGTGGTGGGGCTTGGCAGCGGGCTCTGTTAAACCACCACAAAAAGCTGCATGTGTCCTAGTGTCTCTGAGTAGTCTCAGATGCCCTTTCCTAACTTGCACTGATCTGGCTCTGAACACGTAAGTGCCAACACCTTGCATGGCTTACCTGCATAGTGCATACCGTAAGGCATGCACAGATAACCATGGGATCATTAAAGGCGACCAATCCAGTAGGATTTGACAGCAGCCACAAGGGGCCCAATTACAATGAGAGAAGCAAAAATAATTCTTCTTTTGACGATGCGTTATGCATGGAGGTGGTAGATCCCTTTGCCAAGGGGAGTTTGGTAAGGTCTCCTCCCAGGGAGCAGGGGGCGGAGTGATGGAGGCTGCAACTAGCAGCACCGGAGTCTCCCCAGCATTGACGGGGTATAGCCCTATTAGCACGCTCGCACAGAAAAAAAATATGAAAACTAATAAGCCCTTAAAAAATAAAGACGTGGAAAATTACACTATTTTGGACGTACATGGTTCTTTTCCAACAAGTTCGCCCTAAATGTATGCAATTTCTATAGCATTATGTCAATTACTATAGCATAAGTCATATGAAAAGTGGCATAATGCAATAGAAATTGCATACATTCAGGCGATAATATCGTTTAAATTTACACTTTTTTGGCACTCCCTTTATGTGCATTATTGTCGTGTAAATTTCAACAACTTTTTCTATCTGTGCGGCGGGCCACTACCCGGGAAGCGGGTGGTCGCCGAGCAACTCGATAACATTATTGAGTTTGCGAACGCAAGACACACCACCAATAAGGAACTGAAACAGAACCTTCCGATGCTCCGCTAGGCTGTTCGAATCGCAAGACAAGAACAGGATACATTTATCAGGCGGATGGTGGGAAGAGAGAAGGCCGACAAAGGTGCCCAAACCGATGCCTTCTCTTTCCTTGGAGGAGCGACCATGACCTAAGAGGCATTTGATTTTGCCCTGACGGCCAAGGAAGAAAAGACTGTGCCTAACCCGAAACGGCTTAGGTAGCAATCCGGCGAAGACGCTCAGAGCAAAGCCAAACGACGTGCGACCATAAAGGCCAAACGTCGTCTGGACGGAGTAGATCGGGGTGAAGAGGAGCTCTGCCCACAGAGATCAGTGCGGTACAGAGCTCGAGAGGATCACTGCACGCCTAAGAGGCGATCCCTTTGGTACGCAGGTAGCCTACTTTAGGTGACCGGTTGCGGAAGCAAAAAGGTAATGAAGCGGGGGATGTTGAAGATCAGCTGGTCAGTATGCCCAGTGAGCAAACTCCAGCCGTCTTCGGTGGACAGGTGCTATCGGTGCATAGAGTTGGGACACAAGTCCTACAACTGTAAGGGCCCAGACCGTAGCAACCTGTGTCGTCGTTGTGCTGAGGAAGGGCTCAAGGTGCAGGAATGCGATAAGGCACCAAAGTGCCTCATCTGCGCCAGCAAAAAGCAAGCCTGTAATCACGTTATGGGTGTATCTTCATGTCCCATCGGAGAGAAAAATAAGAATAAGCTATGCAAGTAACACAGCTGAAACTTAACCACTGTGCAATTGCCCAGCAGCTGTACAAGTACAAGTACAACGACAATTGGGTGGCAAATGGGTCTAGGATGGCGGCTATTTGCACGTCGGGACAGTACCCGATCCAAGAGGTAGTACACTCTTCTGCTGAGGGTGTCCCGATACCCAAGATCAATGGTGTGTTCTATTGTAGCTGCCATGTGCCACAAAGGTGACCATTAGAACAGGTCAACCAGATGAAAGATAGGCTATCGTTTGACCTAGTGGGTCGTAAGCCGGTCATAGCAGGAGATTTTAACGCTTAGGCAGTGGAGTGGGGCAGCCGCTATCGAAGGGGCCAAGCGTTACTAGAGGCGCTAGCGAAGCTCGACGCAATGCTAGTCGATGTTGGTTCCGCTAGTATGTGCAGAAGGAACGGGGCCGAGTCATGGATTGACGTAACGTTTGTCAGTCCTGGTCTGGCACTAGACTTGGACTGCAGGGTGGACGAGGGTTTCACTCACAGTGATCATCCAGCAATTCGCTTTAAGATCAACTATGGCGTGCAACATCCGAGTCCCGTCCCTATTAGGCCCGTGGGTGGAGAACCAATCGCCTCTTCGGCCATAGTCGAAGGAAGGAGAAGGCCTCAGTTGTGGCGCCTTTGTCGGCTTTCTCGTTTCCTCCAGGTGGCTGATAAAAGCGTCCTGTTCTATCTTTGCTTCTCACTTCTCACATCGCACAACTTACTTCTCCCTTCAAACTTCTCTCTTTTTGCTTCTCACTTCTCACATCTCACATATTGCTTTTTATTTCTCACTCCCCACTTCTCATATCTCACTTTTCACAACTCACTTCTCTCCATGCACTTCTCGGCTTTTACTAATCACTTCTCGTTTCTCACTTCTCACTTCTCACATCTCACTTTTAATTTCAAATTTCTCACATCTCACTTCTAAAACTCATTTCTCACTTGTAGCTTCTCATTTTTCGGTTCTCACTTATCACTTCTCGTTTCTCACTTCTCACTATTCACATGTCATATCTTTATCTCATTTCCCACTTCTCACTTTTCACTTCTCGCCTCTCACTTCCCATTTCTCACTCCTCACTTCTCACTTCTTACTTCCCACTTCTCGCTTCTCACTTCCCACTTCACACTCCTTACTATCTGCTAACTTCACTCTTCTTGCCTTCACTCCTCACATCTTACTACTTTTCATTTCTCGCTTCTCACTTCTCACATCTTACATCTCATTTCTCGTATTGAATTTCTCACTTCTCATTTGTCGCTCCCAAACCACTTCTCAGCTCTCACTTATCACTTCTCGTTTCTCATTTCTCATATCCTATATCTCACTTCGCGTATTGAATTTTTCACTTCTCAATTTCACTTCTCGGCTCTTACTTATCACTTCTCGTTTCCCACTTCTCCCTTCTCACATCTTATATCTCACTTCTCGTATTAAATTTCTCGCTTCTCATTTTTCGCTTCTCGTTTCCCACCACTCATTTCTCACTTCTCAGTTCTTACTTCTCACTATTCACTTCTTACTCCTCACTTCTCTCTTTACACTTCTTACTTCACACTTCTAATTTTTCATTTCGTACTTCCTACTTCTTTTTCTCGCTTTTCACTTCTTCCATTATAAATCTCACTTATCGTATCTATTTTATCATTTGTCACTTCTCACTTATCGCTTCTCACTTCTCTCTTCCCACTTTTCACTTATCACTTCTCGCTTCTCACTTCTCCCTTCTCACATATCACATGTTTATCTCATTACTCACTTCTCACTATTCACTTCTCGGCTCTCACTTGTCACTTCTCATATCTCCCTTCTTATTTCTCACTTCTCGATTCTAGCTTCACACTCCTCACTTCTCCCTTCTTGCTTCTCACTTCTCACAAATTACTTCTCATTTTTCACTTATCACTTCTCACATCTCACATATAATTTCTCACTTCTCACTTCTCACATATCACTTGTCATATCTTACTTCTCACCATTCACTTTTCGCTTCTCGATTCATGCTTCTCAGTTCTTACTTCTCCCTTCTAACTTCTCCCTTCTTACTTCTCACTTCTTACTTCGTACTTCTCACTTGCTCACTTTTCGCTTCTCGATTCATGCTTCTCGCTTCTTACTTCTCCCTTCTAACTTCTCCCTTCTTGCTACTCACAACTCACATTTCACATATGAAACATTTCATCTCATTTCTCACTTCACACTTCTCTCTTTTCACTTTTCATTCGGCCTAACGGCTGTGGACAAATGACCTTCGGGACTGATGGCCTTTGCTCTAATGACCCAGCATCGTACCTCTATTAAATACTCTAAGTATTTTCCCTTGAAAAAGACTTGACTCACTACTCACTTCACGCTTCACACTTTTTACAGCGAGAAGTGAGAAACAAGTAATGAGGAGTGAGACGTCTCTTTTCTCACTCCTAATTTCTCACTTTTCAAATAACCTATTCGTCCAAATGTCTTATTCGGCCAAATATCCTATTCGGCCAAATGACCTTTTCAGCCAAACGACTCTTTCGGCTAAATGGTCCTTTCGGCCAAATGATCCTTTCGGTCAAATAACTCTTTCGACCTAATGACCATTTTGGCCAAACGACCCTTTCGGCCAAACGAGCCTTTCGGCCAAACGACCTTCTCGGCCAAATGACCCTTTCGGCCAAACGACCTTTTTGGCCAAACGACCTGTTCGACCCTACGCATATGCCCAGTTCTTATACAGGCTTTGGTAGGTTCTTATACAGAGTTGTTTGAAAAACTCATAATCACCGGTTTGGTGAACGATTCAAATTTTATCAACTGTGCACCGCCCTATGGATCTCATCCTCTCATATGATCAAATGAGGCACATGATACACAGCCTGTAGGAAGGATCAAAACGATGTGGGTCACAAACAAAATGCTCACCTCCCAACCGCTTCAATGCATCGATTCCCCCTTCTGTCCGGAACAAAATTTCTGTAACTTTCTTTCATTTTCCCAGTTGCCTTTTCATTGAATTGCACCGGGATGGTGGGGTAACTGCAGCAGCAGCAGCAGCAATTACTTCGGCTCCAGCTGTCGGCCTGCTCTTTGCAACAGTGGTCGATTCACCCCCACGTCCCACTGATGAACGACGATTCCTGGCAAATGCTGGTAGGTTCTGTTCCACACCGGCTTATATGCAAAGCACAATTTATTGTAAAACAGGAATTAATATCGAATGTGTGCAGCACGGTATTTACCATTCTGGGGTTTCGATGTCGGAGTACAAATACCAATGCGAAACCAAATCAACCGGAAAGGCACAGGGGTGAGGGAGTATGCTGGCGGTCCCGGAGGGGTCTGGGTCTGCACTGTAGAATTGCTGGTGTTGCACACTTTGTACCATATTGTATCTGTCGGTTGCCAGTTCTCGAGAAACGGACGATTGTGTGCGTGTGATTGGAAAATTAAATTTCCAATGTGTGTGCAATCATTCTATTGACTTAGTTTTGTGGACCACCTGGAATTCGTTTTGTGGTTCCTGGTGTGGAATTATTGATTGCACTTATTAGATGGTTCATTTGCCAAAAGAACTACTGCTACGGGGCTGCGAGTGGTCATGCAGGGTAATCGAAACATGCCGCTCGACCACAACATGTGTGTGACCGGTCGGATTTAATTGCGAAATTGTTTGGAGCTGAATGGCTAATCATGATGACTAAATTAACAGCGGTCTGGTAGATTGCTTCAATTAAATTATTTTGAATTTGGTTGTTTCAATGCTAATGATTTTCCATTGTCAAGCACGTATAGAGCAGAGTTGATCGAGTTCATGGTTCGTCCTCTTCCTCCGCAATCAATTTATTTCCATCTCTACAAAATGTCATATTCAGATACTGCGAGTTTAAACAGGTCCTTTTCGAACCTGATACACACAAATATCTATCCATGACAATTTCACTTTATAACAATAGAAGTTTTCTACTCTGCTAGCGAAACACTTTCAAACCCTATTAGTAAAAAGGAAAAAGAAATTGTTTTGCATCAAAATTAGAAACAAATCAGTTATCCTACAAGACCGGAAAATTACAGTCCTGCATTACGGAGCGAATTGCGCATCTACAAATCATAGCGAAAATATTGTTAATAAATTTCAACGAACTCTCAAAATGCAAATACAAAGAAAAATGTGAGACGAAACCCGGATGATGTCGAGTGGTCCTTTCCCCGCACAAACATCACATCCGCTTTCACTCTGCTCAAGCTACCCTCAAAGCCGTAACAACCAATTTCATTACCAAGGAGCTCCGAAAAATTGGAAAGGATCAACAATTTCAAAGTTGGGCCACTTGTGAACAATGGGATCTCAACTGGGTACGACAACGAGGGAAAACGAGGACGCCCTTCGATGTACGAGAAGCTGTTTGTAATCTGTTCGTTATCAAACAATGTTCGTCTCATTTCGCTCGGTTCCTTTGTACTTTTCTTTTCAATGCGATAAAGTGGCAGCATATATTCGTCAGTTCAGGAAAAGCTGCTCAACGCCGCCGACAACGACCGGAGCGAGTGGAAAAATGAAAGACGGCAAAAATTACATTGAGATGGAAAAGTGCCTTATTTTCCTGCCCAAACGAACCAGCAGCGGAACACAATTGAACCTGCCATCATTTTCGTTCGGTTGGCCTTTTGAAGGCTGCCAAAGACCTTTTGGCTTGGAGCTTTCGGCTTCAGATTGAAATAGAAAGTAACGAGCTGCTAGCTCGAAGGCATCCACCAAAACGAGCCAAAGTGGAGCGGGAAGCAGGAAAAACTCCCAAAGAGAAAAGGCACCGAAAAGCTATTCCGAGGAGCCAGGGCAGGAAATAAAATTCGCCAGCACATGGCTGCACGGTTGCTGGCCCAGGTCGGAAACGTCGTCGGTATGAGCACGTCTTTCGTTTAGCACATTTCACGTGATGGCCTATTTCCGAGTTGATTTTCCTCACATTCAAACTTCCTGCCTGTGTGTCGGTTCGTCACGGAGAGTGGTAGGTCAGAGCGGCATAAATCGAAGCTTTTTGTTCGAGCGGCAATCCTAACAGAAATGGATAAATCTAAATTTGCCTTGGCCGTTGGCCGCATTAGAATTTAAAATGTTGTTTTTTTTTTGTTTTAAAGTTATGTGATTTATTCATATAAATATGTTGTAACATAAAGGCGTCATTCGATTCTACTAATTTCTTTGGTACTTTTTAAAGTTCTAGTTTGTCTTTACCATGGAGCGTGCATAGCCGCAAGGCTATACGAGACCTCAGGAAATCGGTGTTTTAGATTTAATTGTGCGACCAGCAAAGTTTGAATTAAATACTGCAGGCATGTGTCGATGAACAACTGAAATCGTTGAGTGTTCTCCACTGATACACACAATGTTTCACTTGCGTGTAATGGCACTGACTTCACGTTGTTAATTGAAGAAATGTTTCCCTTATTTGTATCCAAACAGGATGGACCATTAGGCCGAAAGAAACCGAGCCGAGAAAAATCAACAAAACAGCTCCATACTGAGTAACGGTAATTAAACCAATTAAATAAACGGAAGAAACTAGGCCTGAGGTGAACCAGCCCATGACTGAAAACCTTAATAATAAAAGAAAAAACAGAAACTAGGCCTAAAGCTGTTTGACCGAAACCAGTAGGCTGGAACCCATCTGGACAAAAGGCCCTTGGCCGATAATTTCATTTGGCCGAAAAAGTCATTTGACCGCATACAACATTCGGTCGAACGACTCATTGGGCCGAATAACCATTCAACCAAATAGGTCATTTGTCCAAAAATGGCGTTTGACCGAAAAGATCATTTGGTCGAATATGTCATGTCGGGGTTGATTTACGATTTGGGCAAAATTCCTGGCAAAGCAAACATTTTCTGAGAAAACCACAATTTGTATCCGATAGAATGATCTTTCCTCTAACAGGCGATGGAATTAGTTTTGAAGAAAAACAACACAAAAAAATAAGTTATTCCCAAATCTTAAATCGTTTTATAACAATAGGTCTAATGGCCAAAAATGCCGTTGGGCCGGAAGGTCCGACTTTCAGCTTCAGAGGAGTGCCTACTTATGGGTCCTGTACACCCCCGGAAGTCCAAAGGGTCGTTCAACGACCTGCAATTGTTTTAACTTGTTGCCAAGTTAGATTTCGGTCTATTTATTTTATTTATTTATTCAGGCTTCGCTGTCATGAGCCTCTGGGTCTGCCTCTGCTGTGATGTCCCACTGGGTTCCAGTCTAATGCTTGTTTACAGATTTCGTTTCCGCCCCTACGTAAGTTGTGGAGGCCAACACAGCCCAACTTCCTATCCCGAATTTCTGTTGCTATCAGCCTCTGGTAACGACGACTCTCGTTGTTTGAGATCCAGTTGTGAGACCACCAGGCACGAATTATGTACCGCAGGCAACTGTTGATGAACATCTGCAGCTGTTAGGTGTTCTCCACTGATACACACCATGTTTCGGTAGCGTATAACAGTACGGATTTCACGTTGTAGTTGAAAATTCGTATTTTGGTGAATTCACTTATCTGTCTATTTTTCCAGATATTTCTTAAACTCGCAAAGGCAGCCCTTGCTTTCTTGATTCGTGCGCTTAAGTCGATCTTGATAACGCCATCTGACGCTATTTTGGCTACTAAAAGATTGGAAGCTTTCAACATTTTCCACTAATTGCCCGGCTACTGTGAAGCTGGAAGGGGTCACCGTGTTCATATCTACCTATTTGGTTTTGTTAACGTTGATGACTAAACCTGCCGAAAAGAATGATACGGAGCGTGACAATATGTGATCGCACAGGATCTTTCGGCACCTTCATTAAGATACCATGCGTTCAGTCGACCAGGAAAGTTGCGGTGTCCCAGATATTACGAAATAAACGACGCAGTAGTTGAGCGGATGTCATGGGATCCGCTTTGAGCATCTAGGCTTATATACGATCGACCCCTGGGGCTTGATAAACGTCGGATCCTAGGCAGATTATGCCGAGGAGGTTGTGGCCTGGCTGGCACTTGAAAATATTGTTCGAAGTGCTCAAACCAGCATTTCAGCTGGTCAGTTAGGTTAGTCAATATCTCTCAATATCAATATCAATAGTATCAATTTTCGTACAGCTAAAGCGTCGTGAGATATCTTAGAGAAGGCGAATGTTTCCGGTTACTGCGGCTATCTTCTTCGAGATTACGCCCACTCTCGCTTTTCCCGTCGACTTGAGCGTTTCAATTCCTTCGTCATTGCCGAGTATAGTTGACGGGCTTCTATCCTCTACCTTTCTCCAGGTCTCATCGATGATCCATTGTTTTCTCTGGGTGCGAAGCTCACTAAGATTTTCCTTACTGGTGGCGATGAAGGAATTCTGAATGAAGGAATTCTTGATGGCGAACCATTGGTCTTCCATGCTGCCACCTTCCGGAATATCTGCAGCACATGGCGTATGTTGAACCGTCGTCAAACTCTCAGGCTTATTTCTTCGATGAGAAAGTGATGATCAGTCGCGAATACAATAGTGCTATGGTCCAAAAATCGTCGGAAGCGGTGTTTGTCGTAATTTTGGTCGGAGGCGGCAGATTTTTCAGCGTCATCCCGAAAGATATTTCGGCTGGCGTAGGCGTGAATCAGTATGATGCTTTCGTATTGTGTTCGTTTCCCAAAGATTTTATCGTTGATTTGTTCGAGACATTTTCAAAACATTTACAGGATTAAACATTTGAGTTTAATCAGAAAGAAATAAAGAAATTCTTCGGAAATTCCACTAGATTTTTTTTTTTCAAAAGAATCGAAAGATCGTTTTGGTACAGGAGATTCAGAAAAAAAATCTTATTTAGGTCCAGAACTGTTTAGTAATTTATCCGCAAAGACGTTTGCCCTAAATGGTCTTTCGGCTGAAATGGTCGTTTGGCCGAATAGGTCATTTGGTCAAAAATGCGACCGTTTGACCGGAAATGTCAAATGATTATTTTAGCCAAATAATCTATTCACTCAAACGACAGCCTAGCCTAGACCAAAGCATCAGTTCAGCCGAACGACGTTTTCATCCGTCGGTCAAATTACATTAGCAGCCAAATGGCCCTTTCTGTTAAATGGCCATTTCAACCAAACGGCCGAAAGCCATTTGTTCGAATGCTGTTTGGCCTAATGATGCGTTAAGTCATATGTCATCTAGCGGAATTCCATTTAGCTGAATTTAATGTTAGACTGAAATGGTCATTAGGTTGAAAATGGTTTGGCTGAAAATGTAATTTGGCTGAAATCGACATACGGCCAAACTGGTAATTTTTCTGAAAACAGTCGTTTACCCTAATGCTCACACAACCAAAATGCATGTAGGGGAACTGCTCCTGGCTTTCATCTCATGGCTCCGATTTTAATCCCATCAAAAACAAAGCAATGGAAATGTATTTGATTTGTTTCTCTTTTTTGTGATTTTTTTTCAGCAGTGAGCACGCATGTTGACAAAAAGAAGTGACGAAATTGGTGCCGTATTTCTTTGTTTCGCGATGAGATGAATATATGTTCAGTGAGATGGAGATCGGGACAGTTTCCCTATACTATAATTGTTGTTTTGTTATGCGATGCCTATGCGCACAAATTTTATAGTTTATCATTCGCGAAAACGATTTTCATGTACAAAGGTGGAAGCAATATATGTGTTTGACGTTGTTCGACGTTGCACGGATGTGTATGCGATGTGCATGATTTTAAAGCGAGTTATTTTGTTATTCATGGGGGAGGTTCCTTCATCAGTGCTGCCACCTGGAAAAGTTTAGAGAAAAAGTTGAACCATGGAAATTTGACATGGCATGGTATAGAAAATGAGAATTAAAATGTCTCTAGAACGTTAAAGCAATTTTTTTTATCAAACAATTTTAAGTTTGTGGGGTTAAAATTCAACAATCTTAATCATTAACTGCTTATGCGAAAAAAATATAAAAATCGAGATAACATGTATATTTTGTGTGCTTTTAAAATTCTAACCCCGTAAAGCAAGATTTTGTTGCGAAACGTCCCTAATTTTTGTTTTATAACAAAAATATACTTCATTTCCTATACCACACCGTGTGAAATTTCAATGGTTCTACTTTTTCTCTCGATGACAGCTGTGGTCTTCTCCTCCCCTATTGCGATGTAGCATGTATTGCACATGCACACTACACAGCCGGTATTGAAATGCATCCTGGGAATGTCGGTTGTATCTCCGAGCATTTTCTTGTCTGCAGGCCCACCGTGCAAGCTTGAATTTGGGAGATAATTCATAACTCCCCGGCAATGACATTTCTAGAAGAACGTTTCAAAAAACTAAGCAAAAATGAAAATTAGGATCGAATTCCCGAAAAATAATTCATTTCCTTAGCCAAAATGTGACCATGTTTTAGATATTTTTGTTTGCGCTTACCTTGGTGATGAAAATTATTAAAATTTCCGTCGTCTAGTCTAGGTTATGGGTCGTATGTCGCAAACCCACAGGGCTTCTTACCATCCGTGTGGTGTGCATGTCAAGCCGCGTTCGATCTGCCGTCAAGCTCACCCAATTGCACCTACTGTTTCCACTACAACACATTGAGGAGCCATGGATTTCAAGCAGAAGGCGCCACATCACCAGTCTATAATTCCTGCTTCACAATTTGACAGGATCGACTTGTGCGCCGAGAATTTTTTTTTACAGAATTCCCTTTCAGCTGGTTCACATTTTGGGAAACATGTTGGGTATCCGATGAAATTTATACTCTGGAATGTGACTTGTGTATGAAACGGGCGAGGTCTAGTCAATCCAACTCTAGGGCACTGCATCAGTGACAGACGGGTTTCGATTGACATCCGCAGCAGCTCAATATTTTGAGAGATCCCGATTGAAGGTTAATTGCAAAGGGATTTTCAGCTAGCATCGAAGATAGGCAGAAGATATTCTTATCAGCAACGAAACCTAGATTTCGGATGGGACAGAATCTTGCCATGTTCCATGAATATTTTTTTCTCCGAAAGTAAAGTCCAGTTTTCAAAGCCCAAACTTGGAAAAAATATGACGGATCGAAAAAAAAACGTTTCAGTCGCTCTTATTCATTGCGATGTAGCTTGTGATAATAAACTTCGTATGACAGATAATCCGATTTGATTTAAGTTTGTTTGTAGTAATATTCGATGTCAACAAATTTAAATGGAGTGAACTCGAAACTGCATTTTCGGTCGAATGGCCTGTACGACTGACCGACGTTTTTAGCCGTATGTCTATTTCGGCCAAATGACAATTTCAGCTAAATAGCCTTCGGCCACGTGGGTTCCGGCCTAATGGTTTGTTAGATTAAATGACACGTGAATTCAGCCATGTGGCTTTCTATCAAAAAGGCTTTTTATCAAATGACTTTCTATTCAAAAATTAAATTTCATCGAGAAATTCTTTCCTTTGTAAATTCCACAGGGATCATTTACAAGTTTCATAACGCTGAACTTGGCAATTTAAAACGCCCACCCTTCCCCCCGTAACAAGTTTTGTGTGAATGATTTAAATTTTTGGTGTGAATCGTAACGTTTGGCCTGACCTGACCTTCCCCCTTACAGCTCCACGTCAATTGTGAATAGCCCAGTTTCCAGAAAAGTTTGTTTGAAATGTGCACGTTTGGTTTTTAAATTTCCATGATAAATTCTTTGGAATTTTCTCGGGAAATTTTTCAGGATGTGCAGTTTTATTCTTTAACATTCCAACGGAAAATTCTTCCAAATTTTCATGGAAACTTATTTAAGATTTCAACCGGATTATTTTTGGAACTCAGAAGGAAATTCTTCGGATTTCAACACGAAATGTTTCGGAATTTCCACGAAAGTTCTTCTTAATTTTCACAGAAAGTTTTACAAGGCTTAAGCGGGGAAAATAATCTGCTAATATTTTGTTACAAGATGCTGTAGGGGAAGTAGCCCAAGAAGGCGTTTTGCCTCATGAGTTTTCTATCAACGAAATATTACCACTTTTTGTAAATGTGAATTATGTTGATATGATTAAGATTTTCCATAATTTTTAAATGGCATAAGTTAGCTTTATTCTTTAACTGTTGCATGAGGTACAAATACCCATAAAAATCGTAACAACTAAGACATTAAAGCAGTCTTTGCTTAGCTAGGGCATATTGCCCCTCTTCCCCTATAACGTTTCTATAACGTAACAGCGACACGAACGGTCGTGCTTTTTTTAAGTGTTTTCGTTAACGTTTTAATGTATCGTTCGTTCGGCTCTGCGTTGACGTTTTGTCTGCCGATTCCAAGCGGGAGACACCCTGTGACCAACCCGGTCAGAAACAAGGTGCCGAAACGCACTTCCGCCGGAGGCAGCTTCTAGCAAGCAACGTCTACTCATCGTTGAGCGATGATGACGCTGCAATCCGCTTGCGAAAAAGCAGCAGTCGCAGCTGCCTCAAGCGTAACCCGTGCGAAATGAGAATTGCCCGCCGGTTTTCATCCACCCGCCGGACCTGCGTCTAAAGCTCTACCAACTAATTACGAGGGGACTAAAACTGCAGTCTTGGAGTAAAAGTGTGAAGATGCTGCTAGTGAACAAAGATCCCTATAAGTCTTTGGTGGAGTTCCTTCAGGTCTTACAAGTATGACCTCTCCGACACGAAGCCGCTCAAGGTTTTGATGCGTGGACATCACGGTATGTATGAGTATAAGCTCATTACCGAGCTGAAAGGTTGTGGACCCAATCCTGTGCCATCTACAAAATCGCTCGTCACGACAAGACGCGAAACTATCGGAATCAGCTGTACCTGGATCACCTCCAACACGGTTCCATCACTTGGAAGGACATGAAGCTCATCGGCGCAAAAAATTTCATGACCACGCGCTGCTACAAGTGTGACGAATCTCACCCGACAGATGAGTGCGACAAGATGCCCGATCCAAAGTGCCCCAGCTGTGGCGATGAACATCTTACCACCATCAGACATCTTGCACGCGTAGCTTATGGCATACTGTCACATTCGTGTAAACACGAGAATTGAGAGACTCTGGCCATTACAAAGGGATATCCGCAGTGGACGATCACATCTCGATGTGGATAGACGTATTGATCACTCGTGCGTTTGTTTTCTGTGCTTTATTTTGTGCCAACAGTCAACATGTGCAGTGAAATGACGGTAAAAAGTACTTTGGCATTTCTTTTTCCGGAGAATGCTGCGCAACCATCACTGGCGGATATGGCCCGCTTTGTGAAAGCGATTAGAGGAGACCATTCTGAGATGGAGTCAGCGTATAAAATTTCTGACGAAAAGTCAGTATTTATACGCTTTAAGTCCGAAGCCGCTATGTCGTTTTCATTAGAGAACAATGAAGAAGTGCTTCCATTCTTATATGCCAACGGTAAACAAGTGATGGTTCGCATGTCTGTAGCGGGAAAATTTTCTCGTTATGTGAGAGTCTACGATCTTCCGCCGGAGATTTCAGATTCCGAACTATCATCGGTACTGTCTAAGTTTGGTAAAGTCAAACGAATCGTTCGTGAACGATTCTCAGCTGAATTCCAGCTGGACATGTTTACTGGAGTCCGAGGTATCTACATGGACATCGAGGAGGATATTCCGGAAATACTTTATTTCAACCATCGTAAGGGAAGGATCCATTATGATGGAATAAAAGCGAAATGTTTTGCATGTAGGTCGGAGACTCACATGAAAAAATCTTGCCCGATGAAAAACAAACGAAAAAATTCATTATGCGAAGAGAAGACCACTGTGAATCAAGCAATAGCACCGTCGGGGGGAAACAAAGAAGGCACAACAGAACCCTGTGCGGATCAGTCTCGTGTCGATACAAAAGTACGGAAAGTGGTAAAAAGGAAATTAAAGCAACGGAAACCATCCGATGTTGTTTCAACGCAGAGCGTAACATAACCAGCATGAAAGATCACATCTCGAGGCCTATCGTCTTCCTTCTACAAGCGAGCGTGCTGGTACCCTACCTTCGGTCTCACATAGCGGAAAGAGACGGTTCAGTGTGCCGACGTACGAGTGGATAGCAGACGATAACGAACGAAAAGCAATAATCGAAGATGACAAGGCGAGGATTGCAAAAGCGTTGAATATTGCAGTTGAAGAAATTGAAGTTTATCATAACTAGTTTTAATATTAGTTGCTATTAGAATTTAGGTTTGTTTTTGTAATTAAGTACAAACATTTGCTGATGGCTCCGCAAAGTGTTACACACGTCTGAGCCTACAAAATAAACGAAATGGAAAAAAAGGGATATCCGAAGCAAACGGAAGTCCTGCAAATAAGAAAGAAGGCGTCTGTCGAGCGATTCCAGATTTCCCACCGTTATAGCTGCACAAATGACTGGCTGCGGCAGCTGCGTCGGTACAAGCTCCAGAACCACGTTTCTTCAACTAGCGAATGGCCCCCTCTTCCTCCTACTGAATTCCGTCGTCATCCGGGGAATGTTCCTATCCCGCCAGATGAATCCGCTCTGCCCTTCACGAAGTATTGATGTCAATCTCTGCGCAGCTCGCCACTCAGCTGCATGGTTGCCAAATCCGATTCAACCAGGTCTTTATTCTTAGCATGTTCATAATGGATAATGGGTAATAGGGTGGGCCTGATCAAATGGAACGCTTGCTCGCTTAAGAACAAAACCATCGTTCTTCGCTGCAACACCAACTGTTGGCTGCTGCCAAGATTTCAAATGATGGTCATCGATGCTATCGGTGTCGAAGTAACCATTTTTGTCGATACAAGCACGTTCATCATGGCGTTCTGCCCTACTCAAACCACAGCCGGCGATGGATCATTGGCCACCCTTCGGAGCGACATCGCCTAGCTAACGCTGAGACAAGGTCAGTATGTCATTGTCGGAGGTCTTAACGCGAAGCATCAAGCCTGGAGCAACAGTCGCTGCTATCGAAACGGTACCATCTGGAGCAACGACATGGAAGAAGTGTACTACATGATCCTGAGCCCGGATTCCGCCACACGGCTTAGTCAGTCCGGAGTCCAAGCAACAATAGACCTGTTGGCTAATCGGCATCAGCCGTCCCGGCGTAACTATTATCGAGTCGATTGGTGCCGGGTTCAAAAGTACGTCGACGAAAACATGGACTACCAGGGTCACCCGGCAACACCGGTAGAAATGGACGAGCAGCTGCACATCATCCAAGAGACGCCGTCCCAATGGCTCTGCAGATAAGCACTCACAAAAGATTTGATCTGTTTACGAAATGTCACTCGCAGGCAGTATCAATGTGCGCTTAAGACACGTTGCAATCGCTTGACAAAAATCATCCCGGCACCTCAGAAAGAGTTTTTTTTTTCTTTAAGATGAGCGCTCTCCCAGACTGTGCCAAGCAGTCCTGGAAATTGACCAAAATGCCTTCAAGGATCGCTTGATGACTGCTGCAGAGAAATAGGTCGTCACTTTATCAGCTCACACACAGCTTTCACACGAAGCAGCCGTAAAAAGCCTGTTAACCACATCCATCTTACTCCCAACGACTTCTCGGAAGAGTTGGAGATCTCAGCTGGCCTATATCAAATCATGGAAAAACATGAAGAGCCCGGGCTTCGACAGCATCCGGAATCTAAAACTCAAACATATGAATGCTCCGTTTCTCTAGCAACTTACGCTGTCATTTATCCAGTGTCTACGTCTCAGCTACCAACTTACCAAAGCCTCCCATGGAAGTCATCCCCATCCAGAAGCCAGGGAACGATATTTCCTCTCCGAAAAGTGATCGGAGCTGTTTGAAAAGGCGATTCACAGTCGGTTACTGCAGTTTGCCGAAAACCACAACATCTCGCTCAAGAAAAAGTTTAGTTTCCGGCGCGGTCGATCAACCATACATCAACTGACACGAGATACCAACGTCCTCAGGCTGAACAAGTTTGTCTCAAAAAACAACCGCCTTGGCCTTACACGATGTCTAGAAGGCATTCGACAATGTATGACATTACAGCCTGGTGTAAAAAGTACATTGTTACAGTTTTCCCAGCTAATCTATCCTAATACTTGTATTAGTTCTTATAAAAGTATTGACGACACTAATGCTCAAATGCACCAGTTGGAAAACATTTAGAAGGTACCATCTCCCCCAGCATCGCCCCAGTCTCCATCACAAGGTGAATGCTGATCTCGATTCACAGTTTTCCTACCCCTCTATTATTCATAGAAGATTTTTTCCTCGCCCTTGTTCTCTGCAATTTAACCCATACCGTTCCGCAATCGAGATACACTTAAGGCCGTCCTCGTTCTCTGATTGCGCAGTGGGTTATTTTCTTCGGATTAGATTTGACATCGTGTCTGAAATTGATAGTGAAATCTTCTGGATCGCCATCAGCACGGCACAACCAGTCGGTGTGGTAGCGAAGCGAATGCCACTATCCGACCAACCAACCAAAAGGGGTACACGCTGGTCCGGGTCGTGCCGTCTGGCAGGGTTGGACAACAAGAAAGCGTCAAATGATTTTCCATTCGAGTTTTCCGTTTTCATTTCCGGTTGCCATTACAGGCGGACGTTGATAGTGTGGGGGCTATATCCTGACAGGAATGCAATAGGGTTTCCTTGGACGACCATGGTAGAGGACAGAATGCGTGTCACCGTTTTGTCCCGGTGTGATGTCTATGCTTGTTGATCGTCCCATGAGCGGCCGCTTGTGGGATGGAAGTTGTAAGTGTGAAATGGAAACAAGAATTTCAAGAGGTTCTTTTCCGGAGCCAAGCTTCTCGGTTGACCAGCTACCTCAACACCGAGACGAACGAGTGCGGTTAAGTGTTTACAGTGTAATTGAATTTAAATATTTACGGTTCGGTTTTGGCAAGGGATAATTGGTTTCCATTTGAACACGTTAGGAGCGCTGTGATAAATTACTGAATAATATAAGTGTATCATGATCTGGGTCTCCTTTGCAATGTTCAATGCATTATTTTTTCGAAGATCTCAGCAAAAGTGAGTGGTGTTAATCTGAACAAAATTCCTTCTACGCATTAAAGATATTGTTGGCTGTATAATGTTCAGAGTAAAGGCGCAATAATTTGTGATTAATTTGGAAATCAATTCACCGTTGGAAAGGTAATTGTCTAAACTTTAAAAGGGAGCGTTGTTAAGGTTGCACGGTTAATGAAAATTAGTAAAAAATAAGCAATTATTGAAAAAATGTCTTTTTTTGACTAAGTTAGACTATATCTAACTAGTAGGGCCGATTAGTCTCAAGAGACCACCACCACAGTTTAGTGTGGGGTCTATACTATCTGCGGAACGAAAATCCAGCTGCTGGATAGCTGCGGATGAGCGTCATTTTGGCACAAGGTCGAAAAAATGGATTTTTTTGGCTAATTACGATTATCGATTCTGAAAAAAAAAAAAAAAAAAAATTAAACACAGCTTGAAAGGTGGAACTTTTAAATGTGAAATTTAGTTTTAAAAATGATTCGCACTTAATTATTATTTTTGTTAAAAATGGGTAAAAACAGATCGAAAATTATCATTCCATATAAAAACTGTATCTACCCAACTGGCCAAAAAAGTGTTCAATGTTTTCACAATAACTTTATTATTCTAAAGGAAGTTTTCGCTTCATATGCCATTTTACAATTTCTTCAACATTTTTAAATCATGAAAATCGAGAAAAACACAAATATTGCGGGTTCCTGCTGGT
This sequence comes from Armigeres subalbatus, assembly GCF_024139115.2. NCBI lineage: Eukaryota > Metazoa > Arthropoda > Insecta > Diptera > Culicidae > Armigeres > Armigeres subalbatus. The sequence continues at coordinate 343,737 of NW_026943013.1, forward strand.
TGCATCTCAGGTAATCGCAACAGCCACTAAATAGGGGAAAGGGGGGCAATATGCCCTATCTAAGCAAACACTTATTTGTAATGCTATTCATGGATATTTTTACATTATGCATCAGTTAAACAAGATAGCTAATTGATGCCATTCAAAAATTGTCAAAAATCTCAAACATATTGATAACATTCACATTACAAAAAAGTGGTGATATTCTGTTGTCGGAAAACTCATGAGGCAAAACGCCCTTTAGATGGCAGCAACAAAGCACCACGCGTCGGCGAATCAGCATTCTGGTATGGATAGTCCGTGGAGACGCAAGTACATTGTAGGTTAGTGCCACTAGGGCGTTTTGCCTCGCCAAAATGTTAGATGTTTCTTCAAAATGTGGAAATTTTCGGTTTTTCCGACCTTCCCATACACTATTTTGAAACTTTTTTCACCTAACCTACATAATTTTAGATCTAGTTTTGTTACGGACATCTTAATGACGGTAAATATGAGGGAAACCACAAAAGGCGGTTTTGCGAGCGTAAGACCGCCGCGGTATTCTAGAAAAAGAAAAGTGCGACCATATATTGTGCAGTAGTTATTTAATCGAAGAAAAATCTGAAAGAATTATTTATGATGAAATGGAGCATCGTATTACTTTTTGATCTAAAATCATCTCAAATAGTCAAAAGTGCTTTATTGAGTATTTATTTCATATTCCCTACAGGATGGAAATTTTAAAGTGAAATATTACAAAGGATTTGAAGGCCAAATATCCTGATTGAAAAAAAAACTCGTTACTAAAAAAATGTACGAAGCATTAAAAGTACGAGCTGATCAACCCAGGGCAGGCGGAGCAGGGACCAGAACAACAGGAAACGTGTGTCGAAAAGCATTTTCAATTCCTGAATTACTTTCCAAAGTTTTGGACATCGACAAAAAACTTATTGTTAGATTTCGTAATATTTTAATAGTAATCAATTGCCAAGATCCGACCAATCTTAAGGTGATTATACAATCCAGCTTTTTACGAGTCGGTGCCATAATTCTTTGAATCACCCCTGTTGACATATGCTGTGTCCACTATAATTTTTATAGATAGATCTTAGCAATCGGTGATTCGTTGAAATTTTTTGTCATAGCATTAAACTGTCAAAAAATAACGTCACTTGAAATTCGAGCATGCATCTAAAACTTGGTTTTATTTATATTCCATCTGTGTTAAAACATTCCTACATTTTTTTTCTTGTTTTAGGTGTTCAAAATATAAGTTTGGCGGACGCATTTGGATCAATAATGATTATTTAATACAAGGACACAAGCGTTCTACCTATTGCTGTATCAATAGAGCAAAATGCTTAGTTCGGACATTGTGTGATCCTTCGGAAAACCTAAAAAACTATCGTTTTTGAGCGTCATTTGAAGAGTTACAAAATAAGAAATGATTCGATTCGTGAATGAGATCATTGTTCATTCAAAACGTTAGGTAGGCATCTTATGGTCTTATGCAATATGTACTAGCTATAGAAGAGAGTGCTTATGGGAGGAAGAACGAAATGGAATAAACATTTTTTCTCACATCCGCAAACTTTAACACCAACGACATGGCAAATAGCAGCGAAGGGTTTACGGGCAGAGGCATAACACCAACAATAACACGGGATGCTCGGGAGAATGGACAGTATTGCACAACATTTATATAATTAAGAACGATCCGTAATTACAGGCGTGGTATTGATCACTGCAGGCCTAATTTTTTTATTCAACATCCGATGGAAGATCGTAACCCTTATTGACACCGGGTGAACACTACACTAATCTTCCTTTGTCAAGGCATTTTGTCAACATTTTTCTTTGAATCATTTAAATGCCTAAAATAGAAGAATAATTAGCACATAATATGGAAGAATATTAAAATTCGTGAATTTTGTTGTTTTTTGCCTTTCTCGTACAACAAAGTTGTACCGAAAGGCTATCATTTCACTCTGAAAACGAACTTTTTACAGGATCATCTGATAGTAAAGTTTCTTATACCATTCGACTCAGTTTGATAAATCGAGGTGATGTCTGTGTGTGTATGTATGTGTGTGTGTATGTTTGTGTGTCTGTATGTTTCAACCTCAAAAACTCACACGATTTTCATGTACTTAGACTTAACTGATTTTACCGCAACAAGTTGCATTCCGCAGAGCCACTCTTCTAATTTCATGCTATTTAATTTCATCAAGATTGATTAATGCGTTCGCAGCTGACAAGGAAAATGGTAAGAAAATTATTTTGAGCTTTTTAGTGGAATGTCTTCACTTGTCATAAGACGAGTTAATACAGTCCCATTGAATTCCACCACTTAATTGTATCTTGACAGATACGTATTTCGACCTCAAAAGTAAGGCCGTCTTCAGTGTCTCGTACTTGACTCGACTTGTCGACTAAGTCGAGTCAAGTACGAGACACTGAAGACGGCCTTACTTTTGAGGTCGAAATACGTATCTGTCAAGATACAATTAAGTGGTGGAATTCAATGGGACTGTATTAACTCGTCTTATGACAAGTGAAGGAAAATGGTTTAGGCCAGAGCTTCCCAAACTTTTGCGTATGCGACCCACCTAGCAAAATTCTATATGTCTCGCAACCCACCTATGAAAAAAAGCATTTTACCAAGTAGTATTAAGCATGTCAGAATGTCATCTGTTTCGGCTTCTTCCACATAAAAAATATTCACGTATAATATTTACGTTACAAATGCAAAAAAATACGAACATGGTATTGTTTGTCAAAATGTTAGCGTTTTTACACAGAGAAACAGACGTCTCACTTAGAACAAAATGCAATCAAAATCATCGTCACGAAAACATTATCCCCCAATGCTAAAATCACTGTATGTGGTCAAGCGGCAACCAGATGGCGGTAGTGCGCAAACGTCAAACACAAGCAAAATCGATGGAAGCGCCATCGGTGCAATTAATGCGATTAATATTTGTTCTACGCGACCCACCAACAATCCGCTCGCGACCCCCCTGGGGGTCGGGACCCACAGTTTGGGAAACCATGGTTTAGGCAGTTTTCCATTTTTCCCATATAATCGGGACTACGAGCATTGAGCAGCTACCATGCTGTAATATAAATTACGTTTGCTCAATGGGTTAGAAACCTCGCTACGGCAATATCGATAACGCTAACGCAACGAGCAAAGCTTTTCAAAGCTTGCAATGTGGAACGTGTTGAACACGAAAACTAATCGACGAACAACGTAGGGGAACTGGGGGTAGGACGCCCACGTTAAGGAAAATGCCATTTTTATCAATGAAAACCACCATTTCAGCCAGTTTTCATCAGCGCATACTGAAGAACAGCATATCTGCGACTGACTACCGATAACAGATATCTAATTGTCCATTTTATTGCACAGAAATTTGATTTTTAAAAAGCACCCGAAAAAAATGATTTTGAAACCATGCGGGGTGAGATGCGCCAGTGGATGGGTTAAAACGCGCATGTGCTTATCGTACTGATTTTCATTTTAATTGCCTACATTAAGGCAATTAACCGAATGTTTCAGCTGTTTCGGTCATACGAAATGAGCATGCCCCACACCGACCTCAGAAGTTTGAAGGCCCATAAAATCGTTTTAAAACCATTTTTGACGACGATTTCGTGTGGAACATAAAGAACACGAGTAAGCAGCATGGCTCATGGCTCAATTATTAATTTATCAATGTATAACAGCGACAGAAAGACTAAATTCCACCGAGCTAGAATTGCATCAAAACACGCAAAAATCGTTTTTTCGAGTTTTTCATGTATAACTAGAGAAAAATCATGAAATATATGTATCCAATGGCAATATTTTTCATTGCTTTATCGTATAGACTATTGAAAATAATCAAAATGGGGATAATTAACCTTATTCAGGGGTGGCGCGTTTTAACCCCTATGGGCGTGCTACCCCCACTTCCCCTACGCGCTTTTAAAGTTAGAGCCGACTCGATGATGTTTATTTCCATTATACTTTATCGGAGCATTCGCACCAACACAGTTGTAAGTTTCATGGCAACAGAAATTTCACTCGATAACGACACGATTAACTGCTCGTGGGCATGGTGGTGTTTGCGTTTGTTTTGTGTCATAGATTGGAAGAGGAAAAAGAGGGGTTTCATTGATGCTTCAACATGCTGTTTGGTTTGGGTGGTGTGGAGTAATTGTGAAGTTTGGGTGATTTCAAGGGCAAATGAATCGCCTGCTTTGAGCGTGCTTACAGCGGCACACTAGGAGTTAACTTTCTGAAATCAGTATGGCGAAAGGCATCTAAGGTTCGATTTCTCAATATTAAACACCTTAATCGAAAAAATATTTGGTAGGCGTTGTAGTGGACACCATCCTTCATAACCGGTACCAAATAGTTTTTCGTGAAAAGTTCCTAATTTTGAGAAAACCCGCGTTAGATGTCTTTCGCCATACAAATTTCTGGCGGTTAACTCATGCTGGCTATTTTGCGCATATACTATAGCGCCTGGATATGGCAGCGGTGGGTAGAAAATCAGTCACTGCCAATAATCCATTGGAATATAGTTTTCGTTTCATACATCTCCTTATTTTCATATTATATTACTAGTTTATTTGTGGACGCAGTAGCGCCCGTGGCACGTGTTTTTTTTTCAATAAAAATTTTCAACGTCTGTTGTCTTTGATTTTTTTCATCAAATGCTGTGTCTGGTTGTCTAAGGTTATCACTGGTTTTGTTTTCTGCATCTGATAGGAAAAAAGAATTGAAGCGTCAAATATTTTATTTTTTTGTTAGAATTTCCCCGCGTGCTGCGTCTGGTTGGCTAGTCACCGGACAGACAAACAGGGCTATTATATATAGGGTAAAGTGCCCAATAGTGGACCCCCAACCAATAATGGACCCTCCAGCCATTTTTGCATTATTACAGCACAATGTAAACATTTTGCTCTGAAATTCCATCGGGAGAACCTACCTTACAGTCCTATGATTTGATTACATGCATCGGAAATGGGATGGAAAGTAAAATAACATGATTTTTTACAATTCTATAAAAAATAGAAAGGAAGAAGAACGTCCCGAAACGGAACATAAAAATCCAATGAAGTGTCGACTATAGGGAGGCAAATTCCTATTATGGACCCCCAGGGGGTCTACTATAGGGCGAATTCAGTCAGACTTTAAAATGTGATTTTCAACGAATAACGTCGTGTATTTGAATGTTTTATGTATGTATCGTAAAGAGGAGATGCAGAACTTGGTATTAGATGTCAAGCAGAATTAATATGTTGAAAATTTCTACTCCTTATGACAAAAAGAGCAAAATTTCGCTACTAGGGGGTCCACTATTGGGCATTTTACCCTAGTATGTATGCGATTTTGTTAGTCTTCTATTTATATTTAGGAATCGTTCAAAAATGGCATCGGAGCCTTGGCGAAGGGGAGTGGGGGTGTCGTTGGTTGAATAATCTTAAATGTATTTGACGTAATATTTTAGTCGGCCTTGAGAGTTATTGGCTTAATTTTCAAAATGATCGTGTACATTTCACTCCGAAATCGAACCTTTTATAGAAGTCTTGGAGACCCATGATGTTACCAACCCGACCAGTTAGTCATAACAATTATATCATTATGTGTTACAAATAACAATACTTGAAATAATTTCTCTGTCAAGAATGAATGAAAGAAAATTTCACGATCGTCATAACTTGATTATAACATATTGTATTATGCTTATTTTACAGAAAAACAAAATTGCCAACATTTTTGGTAGGGTAACTGTACCAATTTTGGCCATGTTCCTAATTTGGCCAGTTTCTCGAATAACTCCAAAAAATAAAGCAATTTTTGCGGATTTTATTAGCTGTAACAGGAGATATATCCCTTACGATTCTTCGCTATGAAAAATGATCGAAATTTTTTTGCAAAATATGCATTTTTCAGGATTGGTCAAATTAGGCACTAAGGTGAAAAAAACCGGTACACTTCCCCTAGATAGGAATTGGAAAAAGACGAAGTTACCACCTTTGATATATCTTGATTTAACCGAGAAAGGCATCGTCACCGCTAGGTGGATTAATTTGGGTTTTGGTGATTTCAATTGACTTTTCTTGAGTTGATTACAAATAAACAACTTAATAAATCTCGATGGTTACTAGGATACGGTTACGGAGAGAACTCTACTTCATGGCTACCAAGATTTTATTAAAAAGTAAGTACACAGCACATGTCAAATTCGATTCACCCCTTGGAAATTTATGGCTAGCGTAAAAAGTTGAAGAAAAAGCAGAGTGCCAACATAAACTACTAAAAATGTCGTACCCATCATGCTAGGAAAAGGTCACGAGTTGATTATCTACATGACGTATTTATTTAAGCTATGAACTTATCTGATCCTTTGAAAAGTTAAGGTCACTCCTGACGGAATCCAAGTTTCAAAGTGCTCGCGTTTTCGGGGGCACACCACTCGATACGGAGGCGGTGCACAACTGTCATTTTTGCTGATTTAGCTTTGCTGCGTCGCAGCATGCGTGAAAAAATAAAAATGACAGTTGTACGTTGCTTCCGTATCGAGTGGTGTGCCCCCGAAAACGCGAGCACTTTGAAACTTGGATTCCATCAGGAATGACCTTTATAAATCCAGGTAGTAGAATACGAAAGAAGGTTTTACTTGAATATCCAGATTTTGTAAAATCACTTTAATCATCCTTGCAGTATAAAAAATGGAGACAAATCATCAACTTAGTTAAAGATGTTGTTATATGTCCAGTAAAAATAATGGAAACATTTTAAAGAATGATCCTTTCGACTAGTTTGAATGATTTATAATATACGGAAAAAAATATTTCCAGAGGGAGACAAATAATTCTTCGCCAAAATACCTGATTGATAAAACAATTTTATTATTCAACATATTTATCAGAAAATGCGGAAATACCAAAAAAATATGTTTGGCCACCACTTTGTATGGGGCCGCCCCATAGTGCAATTCAACTATTACATTCAACACAATTTATTCACTCGAGTCCATTACACATTACATTTTAACTATACAATAGCTACCCTTTATTAGACAGGAATAACATTTATTTCTACAAACTAAACATCTATTTTAGTTCAAGTTTCCATAAAATATTTGGGCTCAGACTCCATCTGATCCGATAGGCGACGTATCCAACTTCATACTCCTTTCACTTCGTCTGGGATTACTAGCGGATTTAAGCTGGGGCACGATGAGGCACGTGATCCAACAAAACGATTATTTCTTTAAAATATAATTATATGCGCCAAACATTCCTGAAAAACAACTAATAGAAGTATCAAAAGTTATTTTTGAAAAAAAAATTAGGGAAAAATCTTGGAACTTCTCTGCAAAAACCAATCGGTATTACTCCAGAAATTCTGTTGAAAAATCCATCGTAAATTCTTGTAAGAATTCCATTGCCAAATCTATCCGAAAATCTGTCGGGCTTTCCTCTAGAAATTACTTCTTTGGAATTCATTCTGAAATTTCTCCAGGAATTAATTCGGAAATTTCATCTAAATATCCTTCAGAATTGTTTTTCTGTCAAGGAATTCCCTCCAGGAATAATTTAGAATTTTTTTCCATGAATTCCTTTTGAGTTTCCTCCTATGGAAAGGCCTTCGTCAATTCATCCTGAAACCCCTTCAGAACTTTCTTATTTCTTAGTAAAACCATACAAAATGCATGCAGTGATTATTCCGGAATTTTTGTTGGGAGGTTTTTTTTCTGAAATTTATTAAAGAATGACATAGGCGATCCTTAAGGAATTTTCGGAAGGGTTTTCAACGGAAATATGAAAGGTATTTCCAGACGAATAGGACATTTGGCCGAATAGGACATTTGACCGCAAAGGTCATTTGGCCGAAAAGGTTATCTGGTCAAATAGGACATTTGGCCGAATGGGCTATTTTGCCGGACAGATCATTTGGCTGAATAGTTCATTTGACCGAACATGTCGTTTGGCCGAGCAGTACATTTGGCCGAATAGGTCATTTGAAAAATTTGAAAATTTAGAAGTGAGAAAACTTCTTCGTCTCACTACTTATTTCCCACTTCTCACTGTGAATGCTTACTTCTCATTCTCCACAGCAAGAAGTGAGAAATTAGGAATGAGAAATGAGACGTGTCAATCCACTCCTTTTCTAATTTGTCACTGTAAAAATAGAGAAGCGTAAAGTGAGTAATGAGACGTCTCACTACCCACTTCGCACTAATCGCTTTTTACGAGTCACTTCTTACTCCTCATTTCTCACTTCTCACTGAAAAAAAATGAAGCGCGAAGTGAGTAATGAGATGTCTCACTACTCACTTCACGCTTCTCACATTTTACAGTGACAAGTAAGAAATCAGAGAAGAAAAGTGAGACGCCTAACTTCTCACTCCCTATTCTTCACTTCTCGCTGTGTAAAGTGAGTAGTGTAAAGCGAGTAGTGAGACGTCTCACAACTCATTTTTCACAGTCAGAAGTAAAAAATGAGGAGTGAGAAGTGAGTTGTCTCACTACTCACTTGTCATTTCTCAATCCTTATTTCTCACTTTTCAAATGACATGTTCGATCAAATATCCTATTCAGCAAAATGTTCTATTCGGCAAAATGTCCTATTCGACCAAACGTCATATTCGGCCAAATGTCTTATTCGGCCAAATGTCCTGTTCGGCAAAATGTCCTATTAGGTCAAATGTCCAACTCGGAAAAATGTCCTATTCGGCCATATGACCTATTCGGCCCAATGTCCTCTTCGGCCAAATGTCCTAATCGGCCAAAAGCCCTATTCGGTCAAATGGTATATTCGGCCAAATATCCTTTTCGGCCAAAAATTATATGCGACCAAATGTCCTATCTGGCCAAATGTTCTATTCGGCCAATTTTCCTATTTGGCCAATTGTCCTATTCGGCGAAATTTCCTATTTGGCCAAATGTCCTATTCGGCCAAATGTTCTATCCTGTATTTTGCGCTCGATAATGGCGACATTCAAGAGGTAGAAAATCTATCTATCTATCTATATATATAGCAAAGTTGGCATTTGTAAAACCGCGCATCACTCAAGAATAGACAACCCAATTTTTGCTAATTTATATCCCTTTTCTTCTTCTATTTACGAGGAAAAATGTTAAGATGAAATGGAATACTTTGAAGATCAATGCCCAATCTTTTCGTTAAAATGGATTTTCGTACAATTTTGCATGATTTTTTTTCAATTTTGATCATCTATATATATAAAACAAAGTAGGCATTTGTACGACCGCGCATGACTCAAGAATAGACAGCTCAATTTTTGCTTTCCATTTCTTTTCTTGTTTACGATGTAGTTGAAAAAAATTGACAATCGAAATAAAATTTCTCCGATGAAATGGTTTGTCGTGCTTTTTGTATGATAATTTCAAATCATGTCATCTAAGTTGAAATTATCATCAGATAACGGAAAGATCAATTTTTGTTAATTTTGGTTTGGCTACTAAATTAATTCGAAAAGTGTCATGATAAAATAATGTCAAAAAAAGGAAAAATTATTTTGAAAAACTGTTATTCTTCCATTTACTTCCACTATTAACTTAATAGTGGAAGTAAATGGAAGAATAATAGTCTTTTAACCTTGTAGCATTTCCCCTAAGACGCTCTAAAATAATTAATCATTGAAAACTGGTTTGTTTTTTAGATAAATTGTGTACGTAAAAAAATATATCAGCAAATTGATCAGTTTTGGGCGAGACAAAGTTTGCCGGGTCAGCTAGTATTTACATATTTTAATCAATGTAGGCCTTGAATCATTGGAAACATTGGCACTCATCTGTTAACAACAAATATATGTCAAATATGTTCCATTATATTATTCAAGGAATGGTAATTCCCTCCTATTAATTTTTGGTAATAATTTTATTTTACTTTCTAGCATCTATAGTAACCAAACGAAAGATACGGCGCGACCGATCCAACGATCAAGTTAGATAAGTGGATATACATAGGAAATGCAGAGAAATGCAAGAGTTGTGTAGGTACATGCAAATCAGTGATCATAATGCTCAAAGGTCCTCTTGCAGTATTGCTTGATTTTAGTAAGTCGAGCATAGTGAATCCATCCTGACACTTTCTGGATATCACCTCACCCAGGTATCTGGTTGCAGATTTCCTTTCCCATAAAAAGCACTGATTATAATCATTATACATTTCTCGATATTCTGTGGCTCGTACTATTCCTAGAAAGTATAATCATTATAAAAAAGCATGATTAAAGCGCCTATTCGGCCAAATGTCCTTTTCGGCCCAATATCTTCTTTGGCCCAATGTCCTTTTCGACCAAATGTCCTAATCGGCCAAAAGTCCTATTCTGCCAAATGTCCTATTCGGAAAAAAATATTTTTCGGCCAAATGGTATATTCGGCCAAACGTCCTTTTCGGCCAAAAGTCTTATGTGGCCAAATGTCCTACTTGGCCAATTAATGTTCTACTCGGCCAATTGTCTTACTCGGCCAAATGTCGTATTCGGTCAAATGTCCTATTCGGCCAAATGTCCTGTTCGGCCAAATGTCCTATTCGGCGAAATGACCTATTCCGTCGAATGACCGGTTCGGCCAAATTACTTTCGGCCTAATGGTTTTTTCAGCCTTGTGGCATTCGGTCAAATGGCTTTCGGCCAAACGACCTTTACCCGAAGCTCTAATACGCGTTTTCGTCGCGTAGAGTGGCATCTCTAAGACAGAGACTCAACCTTGGACACTAGGTTGCAAGTTTCATTAAAGCTATTTTTCGTAATATTGATTTGTGTGTTTGTTAGAATTTATCCAAAATACAAAAAATATAAAACATTAATTATAACGCAACATTGGAACCTTTTGCACATACATCTCCACTAATGGAATATGACTGCGACAGACATCAACGGCGATGATACTATGATGGCAAACTGATTGCTCTAGAGAAAAAACAGAAATATAACAGAAGAAAAAATACAAACCGAAAAGCGACAGACTCCTATCGGATGGAGATAGCAAAACGATGGCTGAGGGGAAACTCGTTTGACCTCCGCCACGGTGCACCACCGCCCGTCTCCATTATCTCCCGGTTCCAAGTCACAGCGCAGCATTCGTAAGGATGCTTTGCACGACAGAAAGATGGAAAGCAAACCGCGGGAACTAGCTTCCGCTTGGTTACCCCACATGTAGCAGGAGCCTGTGGATGATGGGTCGATTGGGGATCCATGGACGGCGATGGTGTGGGAGTCTGCGGGTCGAGTGAAGCCGGAAGCAAAGTGCTGGAAATAAAATTTATGTGGAAAATTGCCTACAGACAGACTGGCTGACTTAATTGCATCACATATTTTTCCATACATTACGATTATAGTTTATTACGCTTGCCATGGGACTCTTATGGGCTCTCCTATACGCAGCGAAGCAAAAACGTTTCTGGAGTGTCGGTAGTTTGTTTATCCTGGGGAAATGAGATTTTTCATGTAGCAAAAGAAAAACGTCGGCGTATAAACATTGTATGGAAGATCAGCTGAAGCTAAGCATAACATCGGATGCCAATAGAAGTATCCCGGAATTAGTGAAGGCTTCCGGTCCGTTGGAATATTTATTTTCGCTTTTTGCGCCTTCGCGTTGCCATCCGCGTTCGCTGGTTCGTGCGATGACCACTCCTGGGTTCTTCATATTTTATGAGGTCATTTGTATGTTTCTTCCCGGCGCGCTCCACTTTTTGCTTGTTTGCACAGCGGCGACGATGGCGAATAATACCCGTAAAGTGCGATACGGTTAGTCCATGTACATACTTGGAACGGCCATTAATTACTGACGACGGCAACAGCACTAATTGGCGTTCAATAAATAACGAATTACTCGGTCACTCCCACGCGAAGGGTCAGTCCGTGTGATAAAAGTTTATGGGGGAAATGTGAAATTGGGACGGAGTAGTTTAACATGTATTAAAACCAAAGATGTGAGGAGCGTTTTGTTCCGGAGAGAAGAAATGGATATCGAAAATATTTCGATGTTTGCAAATAGTTTTCGTAAAAGAGCAGTTTTACCTAAATTACAAAAAGGTCGTGTGATATTGGAACTAGAAACTTAGAGATAGATGCAAACAATTGATGTAAAAAAATCTCATATATTTATTCCATTTTCTTTTCCCATTGTCATAGGTGAAGTAAAAAAGTACAATTATTACACTAAAACCCTAATCCAATTGTTGATGCCAATTCTATGTCCTCTAAAAAACAAAAACCAAGTAGCGGAAACAGTGCAAGGTCTATCAGTTGACAGAAGTGGGAATTCAATTCAGTTTATGCAACGAAAATATTCAACGTTTCGCAAGAGATAAGCCAACAAAAACATCACCAATAACCCAGAATAGGGGTAGGTCAGCACTGTAGGAAAAAATACGGCATGCACCATGCGCGCAAATCCAATAACCTACATAGTTGACGTACGAACGTGAAATTTGCCCGAGTTGCAAATACTCAAGCCAGCTGGAATGCCGACCCAGCAAATTTTATTTTATTTTATTGTTCATTTTTTTTTTCAGAGATTGCATTCTATTGCCCAGTGGAACACGTTTCGGTGGTCAGGAGGTCATTCCGCGCGGTCCATTACTTGATTTGGAATTCTGTTCCCATGGAGTTCCCCATGCTGAATCGTAAACCGTGGAATGTATTGTCGGGTAAATATGTTATGCGCAAAAAACTGGATGTGTTGGTCGAACATGCAGTACACTGCACATGTTATACAATCGTAAAATAAAATTCAGAATTGCTTTTCGATGCAGGTTAGAAATATAATCATGGACAAAATACTGTTTTGATGGTAAACGAATTATGTACAGGTATTCGGAATTTACGAAAATCATATTGCGAAAAGTATTGCTTACGAGCTGCTTCTTCAACAGCGTAGCTCGACACAGTTCTATTCTACTTTGGTGCTCAAAATGGATACTCCTCGATTTTTGTTTGCAGACTCGGCAGCAACTCTAGTTCCTTCACCAACCTTTGTTTCAAGCATTGGAATCGCCGTAGCTACATAGAATGATTATGCGGGAGACGGGTATCGTCATGAGGTGAGTGAGCGAACTGAGCATCATAGTGACACGTTGATCTTCGACGCAACAGTTTGTCCGTTTTGGTAACTCCTTGGCTATCGAAAGAGAAGTACTCCTTCATCGCTTGGTGGATATGATCTACACCCATTTCCGGCCACGACTGCGGCATTCTGAGACTTCTCTTTTGAATCGTTGTGTAACAGCTCGTGATGGCGGTAAGTGCATCTATTTTTGCCGCATAGCTTAGCATTGCAGATCTCTTTGTACATTCAAAGACAAGTACGGCGGAACCCGAACTCCCTGATAAAAGCCCAACGTGATTCTCGGAAGTGTTCCAAAAACCCGCTCCGCCTGAGCTGATTTTGAGGTCGAGTCTTCCTTCAGGAATGTTTTCTCACTCCTCTTAGTAGACGGTGTTTCGAAATGGGCGTTGAGATACGCATTACTTTTTTTTGGAGCCACGAGTTTCACTACGGGAATGCTTTTCGATCTGCAATGAAGGTTACGGGAAAGTGACCATACTTGTTAAACGATGTTGCGCCCAATTGAACTTGATTTAGTGGTAATTTGATAATCGGCTGGTGTAGCAATGTGACGTTGTCCTTATAATCCTGCAGTCCACATGCGTTCACGGTGGCATAGAAGTGTTGTAGGTGTATGTAAACTCGACCAATGTATTCAAGTTGTCTTCCCTGATGGCCGGTAAAGTGCTCACTTCTGCGATTAGCGACTGTATTATGATTTCGGGTTATCCGAATAGCATCGTCAGGGTGGACAGAATGCATGTTACGCTTCAGGTGAAGTTTTTTCGCAGCTTTGTATGCCTTGTCTTTCAGGCTCTCTTTAACCGAACTAGGTTCTCCTGCTTAGTAAACCGGTACATCGTGGTCGTACGATTGAGTATCGACAGGAATATTGGCCATTCCTCCGCATTTTCAAAGGAAGTTGTTTATTTTTTCGGGACGACTTGTTGGACCGCCACTTGAGACCGAGAAAACTGCAAATCTTTTCGAAACTCCTCTTTGTTGAAGAATGCAAGCAATTGCCGCTGCTCAACAACATCGCCATCGAATTTACTGTGTGTGTTTTTAGGGGCTTTTTATTTCTTTCCGTGCACTCGCGATGCTTCCAGAACTGTCAAGACCTTCATCCGTTCCAAATCCGGTGTTATACGTTTTCCTACACGTGCGGTGTCTTCCGAAAGCCTACAGGTCATGAGACCCAGTAAAAATTCGGAGTTGATGGTTTTTTTTTTGAGTTTGTGAAAATGGCGGACCTAGTAAATTCTCCTTTGCGAAACAAACCAATCATAATTGGCAAATCTAAACACGGTTTGGGCATTACAAATATTTAATTCGCAATTTTATCAATTTCAAACCTTGATTTTTAAAAATGTTGTTTTTCAAGTTTTTATCCAATCAAATAGTTTTTTGAATCTATTAATATTTTATGATTTTAAGGAACTTAGAAAATTACCTTTAAACCACATTTAAACACGAATTGAAGTTTACATTATTGATCAAATTCAAAAACTTTTCGAAATCTGATCAATTGAAAATTACAAAAAATAATCAAAATAAATAGGCGGTCTTGTGCATTAGAGAGCACAAGAAGATCTGTGGTACGTCGTGTGTGACTCAAAAAGAAATGATGAAGACGTATTTGCGTAATTATCACGAAAAAACAGGATGACATCGCGCGTGTCGTTGTTAAAGCGGTTGTGCAGTTTGAACCTAGAAAAGTATGGAAATGTGGAAAACCGTTTGATGTGCTTAGACGATCTCTTTGAAAGACAAAATTTAGAAGATTCCTTGCGGATCACAATGATATTGCGGAGCCTAACCGACTCATATGTAGGGCTGGTGACGGCCTTGGAGAGCCGTCCTGATGCTGATTTAACGATGCAGTTAGTTAAAACGAAGCTGCTCGATGAATACGAGCGGAAGAAAGAGCGATCGGCTGATTCGAGGAGTGCAATGAAAGCAGTGCAAATTGGTATGAAAACCCGTGCCCCAGGGGCGTCTGCAGAAAGGGTGTGCTTTTATTGCAAAAAGCCGGGACATTTGCGAAGAAACTGTCACTTGTGGCAGAAAAAGATGTATAGTTTTGACAGTGAAAGAGGGGATAAGAAGAAGTCTGAAGAAAAATCCAACGCAAAGCAGGCTGCGGAAGATCGTTGCGGAAGTGTGTGTGTTTCAAAATCGGCAGTGATGAGAAAAGCTCGTGGATTGTTGACAGCGGTGCAAGTTGCCATATGGCAAACGGTGAGCGTTACTTTACTAACTTAACGATGGAATTGGGACACAATGTGATTATGGAAGATGGTAAATTGGCCGAAACGAAAGGCTATGGTGATGTCGTGACTCGAGGTCAAGATAGTGATGCAAAATTTATGGAGGTGAAGTTGGAAAGTGTGTCTGTTGACCGGCTGGCCGCTAAGGGATTCACTGCGGTGTTCAATGCAACTGGCTGTGAAATCATCGATTTTTCGGGAAGAGCCGTTGTCGATGGAGAACGATCAAGATGTCTACCTCAACCTCACAACCGGCACAACCTCACACAACCCTACTTCATTGAGCGCCGTTGCTGATGAAGCAAGTGTGTAGGAGCCGGACAATACTAAATACTCATCCTACTTGGTTGACATGTGTACAAAAATACATTTGAGAGAGTTAGTTCTGAGAATGTATTGCGAGAGATCAGCTGGTACCTGGTGCTGGGAATTTGGTTTCATCAGTACCCGCTAAGCTGCGGTGGACGTCGGAGGTCCTTCGTAGCTTAGTAGGGAAAGCACCTGTCATGCGAACTGGGGTCGTGGGATCAAACCCCACCGAAGGGGCGGTTACCCTCCAATACCTTTTCCGAACTAAATCTATCACATGTTGTACATATGCATAATCAAGTTTCAGACATTGTAATTAATTTCCACACCGGGTGGCTTAATACCCGGCATATTGGCAATTAACTTTGAATGTGCTCAAGATGTCTAAAGCTGAATCTTGGTGAGGTAACCAACAAAATCTCAGCACACGCTTACTTAATTGTATTCATCAATGGCATAGACGTCTTGGGCATAAGGATCCCGCTGTGATACAGCGCATTACTAAGGAGAAGCTGGGTGTCGGAATGAATATTAAAGATTGTGGCATTAGGGAGACATGTGAGCCGTGTCTCGAAAGAAAACTGGCTAGAACCTCAATCCCAAAGGTGGCCGAGAGGAAATCTTCCCGTGTACCAGATTTGGTTAATAGAGTAGAGTGGGGCAAGAGTACGCACTTAGTTTTCAGTCGATCATGTGGCCCTTATGAAGCAAGCTTCTGCATTTCAAACCAATGTCGTCGATTCTTATACTCTTCCTCTATGTTACCCAGTGGAAAAATATTGAAATTATTTTGATTCGTTTTAGTAGAACCCTTATTGCAAGACACGTGAAAAACGCACTTTTACCCCACCGGTGGGGCAAGAGTGCGCATCGAGTGGGGTAAGAGTACGCATTTATTCAATCATGTGCTTTAAGTATATATTAGCACAAATGAGAGTTAATAACATTTAATTGATGTTTAATGAACATATATTAGGGAATGTTTAAAGATTACGTAACTCCTAAAGGGAGAGGGGGTCCCAGAAATGTGAACTTTCATACTAAATACCATTGTTTACTTTTTATAGTTTAAAAACTACAGAGGAAAAATATATTAGGTTTCGCGTGGCGTAAACAAAGGAATTTTCCTTAAAGGAAGTCCACCAATCACGTAACGTAAAATTTGGCAATTTCATCACCCTTCCCCCCTATCTCACACTTTTTGTATGAATCCTCTAAAAATTATATGGATCGTCATACATCTCGCAACCTCTCCCAGCTAAGCATTGCGTAATTTATGGATGTTTTTTTTTATTAAATGAAACTATCATTTAGATGAAATTGTGTTTTCGTACTATGTTCGTACATGTACAACAAGTCCTAATACAATTTCATAGATTCGCTGCAGTGCTTTGTTCTCTAAGTCCTAAGTCCTAACACCAAATTACTTCAATTTATCCTCAAAACTTGTAATAATTTTCGATTTCTGTCCCTTATGTCTTAGTTGTGGAACTTTACACTTCGGTAGTTGTCTTATTTCGGCTAAAGATACGGATTTGACATCAGAATTTGAAGATTCATATGCGTACTCTTGCCCCACCCGTATCTGCGTACTTTTACCCCACAGTCCCAAAATTTATTCAAGTAATGGTTTTGACTTCTTGGAAAACCAACCGGATTGGTGATCGGCACCATCTTCTTCTTATTGGCATTACATCCCCACACTGGGACAGAGTCGCCTTGCAGTTTAGTTTTCATTAAGCACTTCCACAATTATTAACTGCGAGGTTTCTAAGCCAAGTTGCCATTTTTGCATTCGTGTATAATAAGGCTAACACGATGATACTTCTATGCCCAGGGCCGATACAATTTTCAATCCGAAAATTGCCTAGACCGGCACCGGGAATCAAACCCAGCCACCCTCAGCATGGTTCTTGCTTTGTAGCCGCGCGTCTTACCGCACGGCTGAGGAGGGCCCTCGGCACCATAAAGTGCTCTATATAATAGGTTATCGAAATGGTATAATGTTCACCTGATTGAACGTATATATGGTAATGAAAAACATAATTATTTTTAGCAAAGTGACCAAAAAATTATCTAACTCCATATCTCCCTTGTTGTTTATTCAAATCGTTCACAATTACACATGATAATAGTTGGCAAGAATACCTGTCAAACTGATGCAGTGCTGCTAGTTTATTAGCATTAGCATTAGCATTTAGCAGTTCGCACAAATTCGTAGGTGGTACAAGCCAAGACTATTGTATGAGAGAAGCATCACTTTCATCCGTTACCACAGATCAAGGATGTTAACGATCATTCAGTAATTTGCGTTCGATCATTTAGTAGTTTGTCAATAACACATTCCAGAGGCTGAATTTCAAAATACGTTGTATGGTGGACTTCTAGTGCAAAGGATTTTCTACAACTCTGCCTAATGGTTCGTGGTTTGAATTCCATTAGTAACGGAGGTATAGCTATAGTTTCAGTAACTTAGACTAAATGATAACAAAATTCCAATTATTTAGTTTAAGTTACTGCAACTAGCGCTCTAACTCCGTTATTAGTTGAATTCTAATAACGAACCATTAGGCAAAGTTGTAGAAAAACCTTCACACTAGAAGTCCATCATACAACATATTTTGAAATTCAGCCTCTGGACTGTGTTATTGACAAACTACTAAATGATCGAACGCAAATTACTGAATGATCGTTAACATCCTTGCCACAGATATTGATTTGGGACTAATCACTAACTCTTAGATGGAAGCAATGCACTCTGGGGCTGTCCATAAACCACGTAGACTTTTGAGGGGGAGGGAGGGGTTTCGAAAAAGTCTACGTTAGTCTACGAAGGGGGACGGGGGGGTATACCAAAAGTCTACGTAGACTTTTTTTTATTTTTTTGGAAAACAACTTATACAGAAGCTATGTACAAAGTTCACTTGTTCGGTTTTTTAGGATCTCCCAAAAAATTTTGCAAGACTTTATCGAAATAATCTAATGAATTTCACAGAAGTAATAGTCTGAACTACGGCTTAAAACTATATGGATATTCCCAAGAAATTCTGTGCTGAGCAGGAAAATTCTACGGAGTATTCTATAAAAACTGTCGAGAAAATTTCAAAATTTGCACTTGGATTTTATTACAATTTTTTTAAAATATTTCTCGTGATTCTTTATAATTTTCAAAAGAAACCCTTCGCTGGAGATTTTCAGGTAGGTCCCCGGGAATTTTTCCTTAATTGCGGAAATTCTTCGGAATCGCGAGGAATTCTTTGGATATATAAGCGAAATTCTTCGTATATTTTAGGGCAATTTCTTCGGGAGTACTAATGCAAATATTTTGGAATGATCGATGGAAAATCTTAGGAATTTCCAATGAAACTGTTGAAAATTTCCACGAGAAATTATTGAAAAAACTCTTTGAGTTTCCGTAAAAAAATGTTTGCCATTTTTGTAAGAAAGCTTTTGTTATTTTCTTGAAAAATTATTCGAAATTTGTACGAGAAATGCACAAAAATTTCAACTGAAAATTCTCTATAATTTCCACCGCAATTATTCGGAAAAATCTTGGAAATATTTCGGAATGTCCATTTAAACTTAAAATTACCTCGGAAAATAATTTTAACTTTTCACGGAAATTCTGAAAATTCTTCGGTTTTATACAAATTTGAACCGGCGTGAATAATTGTAGGTCAGATGTGTGACAGATTTTAGGCAGTGGCGCGCCGATGCAAAACTGTCGACAGCGGTGGAGGAGGAATTGAATTCAACAGAAATTGAACTAATTGACTTGGAGGTTTGGTTTCAGAAGCAGTGGACAGAGGATTAAATTTGATTTAGATTTTGATTGTCCAATCACATATGATGTTTTGTAAAATTTGGAAAAATCTACGTAGACTTCAAGGGGTGGGGGAGGGGCTTTGGAAAAGTCTATGGAAGTCTACTAGGGGGGGATTTGAAAATGTGAAATTTCAGTCTACGTGGTTTGTGGACAGCCCCTCTCCAATAGTCGAGATCTGTCCTGGCCACGTCCTTGCGAATGCTGAGGAAGGGGAAGGATGATTTGTTGGACACCTACTTAAGAAAGATGCAGAGAACTCTACGACCTCTCATAGGTGCCACGGGAGGTTTTGGGATTGTGTGGAAGGAAAAGGAAAAGGAAAAGGACGAGCCTGGAATTGAACCCGCGACCTCCTGCTTATAAGGCAGAAGCGGTACCCACTAGACCACCGAGCTCGTCTTGATGCAGAGCTGCTAGTTTATCTATTTTTATTAATTCAAAAAATCGAAAACGTACTCTTACCCCACGCGCACTCTTGCCCAACTCTACTCTACTGATCTGTGTGATCCAATGAGTACAAGGATACCTGGTAGCAAAAGATTTCTGATGACAATGATAGGCAGCTTTAGTCGCTACACTGTTGAATATCTTCTTGAGCGAAAATCAGATGCAACTGACAAGATTATTGAGTATGTGCTCTGAAAGTTTATTCGGTCGGAAGCCAAGAATTGTAGGGTCCGACGGAAGTGACGAAAATGCCAACAAAAGATTGCAAAAGCTCTTTGCTGAGGAGGGAATTAGGGAGCAATTTATACTCCTCAGCGAAATGGCGTCGCTGAAATAAAAACCCAGAAAAATCCACCTACCGATGATGGTGCCTTCCTCGTGCACATATTATAAAACAAGAAAACACATAAGAGTGACAAGAAAAGTTCATAAGAGAGGTCAAAATTGCACTTTAGGTAGATAGATTGTTAATTCCATCAATTCATATTTATTTGCGTTTATTTAAATGCATTGCCGCAGTTGCATTGAATGCATTGAAAAAAAAAATTCGAATTTGAGTTTTTTTTCCAAGGGGGGACTTTTGGGAAAAGGTGGAAAAGATCAATATTTTTCTAATAACTCCGGAACGCAACGGCTGATTGATTTGTCAACGGCCGACAATTTTCAATAGTGAAAAATAAGGAAGGATTTTGCGTCTAATGCAATTTATGGCGAGTAAATCGGAATTTTTGTACACATACACACACACACACACATACATACATACATCACTGCAGGGCTGCGAAATGGTGAGTTGACATCTGGGAAAAAGCGACCTACACAGCTCTGGTCCTCACAAGTTCCAATCTCACGCTTCCACGGGTCTTCCGATGACAATCGACCGCCAGCTAAGGGTTTTGTACTTAGCTGGTAGTGCAGCCTGGGCACTGTTGTCCATCTGACATCAGCTAGAGTAAGGGGGTGCGACCAAATGGACCATCGTCCCTAACCCATAATCCCAAGGCGTTAAGCGACCCGTGCCAAGGGGATGCATGGCCAGGGGGGTGAAATAATGAGCTAGGCCTCTAACGGAGCCTGTGGGGTACCTGGGCACCCTCCACAGTAATTGTCCCTTACCGCGTCATGCTGGGCTCTGGCGTGGTGGACCTCTTTTCCCGAGCAGCTCGTGGGACCAAAATGGAAAAACAAGTCAATTCTTCAATTAGTGGTAGTATTGTACGAGACAACCCCTTCGCAAGAGGTTCCGTTCGGCTACGGAAAGGTCCGGCAGGGACACATGTAGCATTGGTTCGGCTATCTGTAGCGGATGCCTCCAAGGTAGTCAAGTTAGGGACCGTCAACCGTGCCCTGTGGACATATACGAGCAACCGGAAGTTCGCTTCAAGTGCCTGGAACCGGGGCACAAGCAATGGGACTGCAAAGGCCCTGACAGAAGCAAGCTCTGTCGACGCTGCGGATTGGAGGGACATAAGGCACAATGCTGCACAAACCCTCCCATTTGTTTGATTTGGTCCAGCAAAGCTGTGAACAGCAAGCACCCCATGGGGGGTTCGAAGTGTCCGGCGTTTAAGCGTGCTGCAAATTCACAGTGCAAGTAACGCAGCTGGCTTGCTCGGCCTCGTCCGAGTGTTTGAGGTGCGCAAGTTTAGAGGAAACGGCGGAACACGTATTGTCCGTGTGCCCACGTTTTCGCGCAATGCGTGACCACATGCCTGCTACATGTGGTCTGGACACTGCCCCGGACAACCTAGTTCGGAGGATGTGTAAAGATGAAGTTGGCTGGAACGCCGTTTTATCGGCTATCGTCCAAATCGTCTCGGAGCTACACAGAAGGCGGCGCGTGGACTCAAGGATGGCTAGTTCAGGCGCAAACAAGAAGTGGTCCAAGGGTTCGGAGTCGGCTTCATGGGTCATACCGGTGGTCATGCCCTGTGGTCGAACTCGATCCTTTTATCGAACAAGTGGCCGCGCGAAGAACAACATGGTATCGTCCCATTCGCGGCGTCGGTCAACCGGGCGGGTTCCGAGCCCGAGGACAGAAAGGGGTCCTCGTTAAGGCTAGGGTAGGCACGGCGTCGGCAAGTCCCTTTGTGTGTTGGTGAACAGACCCTATCGTAAAGAGGTCAATTTGGGGTGCACGCGGCATCAACATTCTTGATACCAGTCGTACAGAGGGAAGCAGGCGCGAAGTCTACCCTTCCCATCTTCCGAGGACATAGGGCGTGGTAAGGCCACTTGGAAAGCCGGCAATGCGCTGGCACGATACCATGGTTTTCTTCTAAAAAAGCGAGTCACGATGTTCGATGCTGCAAGGACACGCAGCTAACCTCGAGGGTGCGTCGTGCACTGGCCCTCCTTTGAAACATTACTTTCTGGTTGTATCGAAGGAACTATGTGCTTAGCGGCAATGGAAACGGTTTAGCGGGTCGGGGATGTACTCCTGCCTCCCTCGTTTGCTGTTGGAGGTGGTCCCTAACCCCGCACTTCCTGGACAACCCAGGATGTCTGTTGAGCAGATTCCCCCTCCATTGCTTAGGAAGAAAAAAAAGAAAAAAGACATCACCTGAATTCTTCGAGCTGAGTTGATTGGTATGGGTCTGCGAGCCTTCTATCAAAAATTCTGTTCTGGAGCTATAGCCTTTACGTATACTTATTTAGTATACAAGAAAGGCAAAAATAGTTCCCTTCAGAAGATGACGACGACTATGTGACTTGACGCTAAATTAATTGACGCGATACAGGGGCGAAGCAGTTGTTTCAGCTGCATATCTCCAAAACAGACTGCCATCTCGCTCTGTTGAAACCACTCCTTATGAGAAATGGTTTGGGAGAAAACCGGAACATTTTAAAGTATATGGGTGTCCTGCGTATGTGCACGTCCAGGATGCTAAAAGGGGCAAGTCAGTGCAGCTAAGCTTTATATGTTGTGGATACAATAATATTGGCAGTCAGTCAGCCAAGAAAACAATACGTATGCTAAGGTTTATAGGAGCTTCAGATAAGCTAAAGCGTGTCGTTTTTTAAATACATCTACGGATAAAGTGACGATAAACCGTGATGCTAGATATCTGGAGCTTACCGACGAGACACCAACCACAGATGGAAATGAGGTGCAATGGTCTTTAGAGCAGGAGGAGAAACCAGCTGCTTCCGTAATCTGAAAAAGTGACGTATACGCCATTTTCCAAAAATGGTGTTAACGAGTACTACTCATCGAGCTTCTTTAACAGAAAAATATGGAAAACATGCATGTTGTAAAATGGCTATTACGTCACTTTTCCAGATTACGGCAGAGCTATCAAGAAAGCCAATGGTCTCGATGCCAATGATGAGAGCAGTGTGGCCAATGAAGGGGATGAATATTTTGATTGGGATGTTTCCGACACAGCTGACCCACTGTACGGGAAACAAGAAGGAGGCGATTATTCGGCCAGTGCAGTGGTGAACGTGTCAGGTGATCTAACCGGCGAACACAAGAAGTTTTGCCAGATCGATTGCTGAACCTACTGATCACAACGATGCAGTGACGTTTGCAGAAAGTGGTTTCTTGAAGGAGGCCATGGACAATGAGATGCAGTCGCATTACGTGGATGGGACGTGGAAGCTGGTACCCTTGCCTACCGAAGGGGTGTTGCTGGGTAGGTAGAACGTAACGAGTCTGTAGAATTATCAAGGTTTAATGCTCGTGTTGGAGTGTCTCGTAGCGTAGTTGGCTACACGTCAGTCGCCGGATCCACAGCCCATACGTTGGCGTTTGGGATACGCACCAAGTTCAGAAGTTCTGGAGGCCTTTTGTACATAGCTGTGTGGGTTCGTCCAGACATTGCGGCTAGTACAGCTATACTAGAGAGGCGATTCAGCTCTCCCACGGAAGCTGATTGGACAGCCGTCAAAAGAGTAGTCCGCTATCTCAAGGCAACGAAGAATTGGCGACTGAGACTTGGAAATGAGAATCAAGATGGTTTGCTTGCGTTTTCGGAATTCGATTGGGCTGGAGACAAGTCGACTAGAAAATCAACAACGGATATGTCATCTACCTGTGTCTTGGGCTAGTCGACATCAAGACTGTGTCACACTTTCAACAACAGAAGTACGAGACACTGAAGACGACCTTACTGTTGAAGTCGAAATACCTATCTGTCAAGGTACAATTAAGTGGTGGAATTAAATGGGATTGTACAAACTCGTCTTACGACAAGTGAAGACATTCCACTAAAAGCTCAAAATAATTTCTCAACTTCATCCGTTACATTTCATTCTTCAAGTACTTTTGTATTACTGAGCACGTTTAATAAATATTGGCTTGTAACGCGAGTGAATGAGTTGTTCTTTATTGTTCCGAATCCGGTGTTATACGTTTTTCGCTAGAGCGGAGTCTTCCGGTGTATGAAGTTAGTGCCTGTCCATCGAAGGTAGTGTAATTGAACGGCGGCCTAGTTGATAAGGCGAATTGATTACCGATAAGATATGTTGGTCCACCCTAACGGAAGCGATTGGAAAATTTGGTTTGTGATGATTGTGCTGCAGGTGCGGCTGCTACTGCTTCTGAGTAAAATGACTGATTTGATTGGCTAACGAATCCATTTTGAGCACCTGGTTCGAATTGAATAGCTTCGGTTTGAAGCTTCAATACAAATGCAGCCTAGTGATGATTTTTTGGCGAAAGGTGAAAAAAATCAAGCCGTCAGATCTGCACCGTATATGGAGCCGACGAGGCGCTCCAATTTAATTTACAAACCAAGTCACATAAATTTCAGTCAACTCATTATATGCTCTCAAAATGAATCCAAGGGACACGATGAGGATACGTCGATCTTTTTGCTTTATTGAATAATCCTGCCGTGAAGCAATTGATCAGAAACAATTAGAGCATTTTCTTCAAGACATCCAGAACTTCTTTGATTAAGCAAGCGGACGAGATCTTGAAGCGTCTAATTATTCCTGATGCGAACGTTAAAGCTGAGACAACGACCACACCTAACGATCGGTACGGAGAAGATACCTCTATGATTGATTTTTCTGGTTCATCGGCTAAAGAATAACTCGTGATAAGAATGCAGCAGATCAAAACACTTGCGTTGCCGATGTTTGACTACGTTGACGCCAGGATCCTTGCAAGCAATTCGCAAAGAATTCTCCTACTATGATTGAGGACAAGCCTTCTGGAGTCCAAAACTAAATGCATTCGCGTTTTCAAGGGACCCGGATCAAAAACTGGAGCCACGCATAACTTTTATTCTTATTATTGGAGCTTTTCTGCGTCGCAGCATGCGTGGAATAATAAAAATGACAGTTGTGTTTGGCTTGCGTTTTGAATAGGGTTCTCTTGAGAACGCGAGTGCATTTAGTTTTGGATTCCGGGCAACTTGTCCTTAAGGGTACTTGACAACTTGACTTGAAATGAATCACACAGTATGTTATATCTACTTGAATTTCCCTTGTCCCAGCCCAACAAGCAATTACTTTGTTATTTAACATTTGTCGATAAATATTGTTTTTCACCCAGAAGTCAAAATAAAAAGCTTTCTATAACATTTCTGATTTTTTTACAAATACCAGTATTGACTCCACCAAATACCGAAAACCGGAATTTATCAAAAATGGCCAATACCGACTACCCTAGTTGAAACGCATCATCTCAGCACCTAAAAACTCATGACTGAGTTGCATGAAGTTTGGAAAATGAGTGAAATTTTAAAATTATATTTTAAGATGAAAAATTTAGGCGTGATGCATTCCTTGAAAATCGCAAACAAGTTCGCTCGCGCGAGAGAATTCGATGATTGAGATTTGTGATTGATTTTACCAACACTGATTACAGATTGTCGTTGGGCCAACCTTAGAGAAAATGTACGGAAGGAAGATTCCGTGCTTCAGAAGACCGATGTGGCTTCCTTACACTGATTTTGTTCCAAAACTACTGAATGGCCTCCCAGCTCACCAGATGTAAACCTCTTGGATTATTTCAAGCGATCATACATGCTGTCGTGAGCAAAAACGAGCATAAAGTGTCTACTTTGGCCAAATACAAAGCCGGAGTTCCACGTGCCACTTGCGATGGATTCAAAAATTTTTGAAGCCTATCCCAAGCTGGTTAAAGTCGGTATTATTGCGAAAAATGTTTTGTAATTAATCCATATTTATATCCAACTTTCAATAAAAATAGTTAACATTAACCATCAAATTCCCGGGACAAATTTTAATTCAAAATACCATGTATCTCGAAGGTTTTCAGAGGTTTTTTACTTGAATGTGTTTAGCTTCCTTTCATAACGACTACATGAGCCAACAACCTTATGCTCATAAGACAGTGAACAATCCCTTCTTATTTATACAAGCATGAAATAGCATCACCAAATAGTGAGATTTTTTCAACCTTTGTATCTGTTATCTAGCGGCGACTCTGCCAGCACGATATTAGTCACATTTCGTTCCATCATTAATTCTTTCCACTGCACTACCCAATGCACAAAGAAGGTCAACCGGTGAGCGGACTGTCATCTGCAAATAAGTTTCCTGAGCATACCGCAAAGAACCAACGTACCGGAAAAGGGGGTTCTGATTTATTTGCTATGAGCTGTCAGGACTGACAAACCCTTCCATCGTCGTCGTCATCATCATCGTCGTCATTGAACCCAATCCTGTTAAGCACTCGAAATGGCAAATAATTCTGGTAAACAAATCCATCCCAACAGCTGCTGTGAATATGTGAGAAACTTTTGTGTGGCACATGTGCTTCGAGTCACGTGGTGCACTCGACTTCGACGGTCTGCTGACCAAAAGGGGTTGGAGTTGATGCAAGGCTGGGTGGTTGATGGGTTTTATGGAAATGTTGGAATATTTGCTGGGCTACGGTTCTTGATTATTTCTATGCATAGGTAGGTGACGGTAGTGATCTATTCTATTGATTGGTTAGAACGAGCTGGGGAATTGTGTAAATACGTTTCTCGTTGCAACCAGCTTACCGACAGCCCATAACCTAATCTCCTGCTGCAGGAAAACGAGAAATTCCTCGTGTAAGATATATCCTGAAAAAAAGGTGTTTGCACCCTCATTCTCCCGCATCCTCACACCAAACGAACACGTGTGTTTGTACACTCGATCCGAAGCAATCTGAAGGGGATAACATAACCTACATATCTATCATACAGATGTTTTCAATTACATTTTCTCCCATCGCTTCAAGATCGCGTTGCTCGGCCATTTTCCTCATCACAACCCGTCCACTTGAGGCTTCTTCCCTTACTAGCCTGCGGCAAAGCGATATTTTCACTTCTCTATTGCTTGTAGCCCATCCGGAAAAGCCCCATATCGGAACATGTGCAAAACTCACCGTTTCTCACCCAGCAGCGGGCCCGTCCCTCGATTGACCGAACCCTATTTACCATCCTTTTTTATGCTGATGATGATGACGAGGGGGGAAAACCCTGCCATTGACTTGTCGCGTAACGACTACTCTCACACTTACCGACTGACCGACGACGACAGCAGCAGCAGCAGAGGAAAGAAGATAAGTCGTTCAAGTTTGTCCCGGAGATGAACGCTGGGCCGGACAGCAGCCGCCACACCTCCGGATTGAGGTCAAACCCGATGTGTAACGGAGAACCTCAGCCAGTGTTCATTCTGCTGAGCCCAGTAGTGGATGGGTGTGTAGATGCATTAGAGCGAGATGATTTGGATCCCGTGCCAACAACGGAAGTGGCCAGCCAGCGTTGCGCCCTCCGTTCATCTTCTGTTGGGCCGAATCAACTAACAAGGACCATGCTTGAATATACGCCGAGATGATTGAATACCGTAGAACGAAAGGAAGCTTTTCTCCGGAGAAAAAGGAGGACAATATCGAAATCACTGGCGCTGTGTATGTAAGGGTGTGGTATCGTAATTGTGTTTCAGGATTAATGGGTCATATTTCTTGCTCAGTGGAATGGGGGGGCGTATGAAGGTCTAGGGTACAATCTGAGCCAGTATTGATAGCAGCATCCTTGAAGGGAAGTGTGGTGCCACTTGTTAGCAGTGACCCATGTTCTATTCTCAGTGATATTTACGTATTAAATAATACCTCATTGTTTGGAGGAACTAATAATGTGTAGCAGACTCTGATCATAAGTTATTAATAAGTTTTGAAAACTAAACTTTTGTATTGATGGTACAAACTTTTTTTTTACATTATGTGTCGTGAAAAATGCTAATGTTTGCATTTCTTATGTTTGTGTAAACTGACGGGTTATTTCTACTACTATAACTTTGTAACATAGTCTGTTTTTTTGATTATTTCAATATTTTTTCATGTGCTATACAGAATTGTCACGAATGTGAATTAAGAATAAAATAGAACACTTTTATTTAAGTTCGACGAGTCGAGTTAAGTACGAGACACTGAAGACGATCTTACTGTTGAGGTCGAAATACGTATCTGTCAAAGGTACAATAAAGTAGTGGAATTAAATGGAATTTTACAAACTCGTCTTATGACAAAAAAAAAAATACAAATAAAATAAAAATGTTTAATAATATGTTACTGAAAAAAAATCCAAATTTGAAGGTTCGGAAGCCTTCGTTTGAGAGGCATGAAGGCTTTTTAAGAAGCATCCTTTTATGCTTCTCGGAAGCTTACTTCCCAGTAGTTCGAATACCTCCTTTCAAGAGGCTTGGAAGTCTCATTTCAAGAGGCTTGGAAGCCACATTTTGAGAGACTTGGAGGACTTTCAAGAGAAACAGAAGCCTCCTTTCAAGAGGCCCGGAAGCCTCCTTTCAAGAGGCCCGGAAGCCTCCTTTCAAGAGGCCCGGAAGCCTCCTTTCAAGAGGCCCGGAAGCCTCCTTTCAAGAGGCCTGGAAGCCTCCTTTCAAGAGGCCCGGAAGCCTCCTTTCAAGAGGCCAGGAAGCCTCCTTTCAAGAGGCCCGGAAGCCTCCTTTCAACAGGCCCGAAGCCTCCTTTCAAGAGGCCCGGAAGCCTCCTTTAAGAGGCCCTGAAGCCTCCTTTCAAGAGGCCCGGAAGCCTCCTTTCAAGAGGCCCAAGCCTCCTTTCAAGAGGCCCGGAAGCCTCCTTTCAAGAGGCCCGGAAGCCTCCTTTCAAGAGGCCCGGAAGCCTCCTTTCAAGAGGCCCGGAAGCCTCCTTTCAAGAGGCCCGGAAGCCTCCTTTCAAGAGGCCCAGAGCCTCCTTTCAAGAGGCCCGAAGCCTCCTTTCAAGAGGCCCGGAAGCCTCCTTTCAAGAGGCCCGGAAGCCTCCTTTCAAGAGGCCCAAGCCTCTTTTCAAAAGGCCCCGAAGCCTCCTTTCAAGAGGCCTGGAAGCCTCCTTTCAAGAGGCCCGGAAGCTTCCTTTCAAGAGGCCCGGAAGCCTCCTTTCAAGAGGCCCGGAAGCCTCCTTTCAAGAGGCCCGGAAGCCTCCTTTCAAGAGGCCCGAAGCCTCCTTTCAAGAGGCCCGGAAGCCTCCTTTCAAGAGGCCCAAGCCTCCTTTCAAGAGGCCCCCAAGCCTCCTTTCAAGAGGCCCGGAAGCCTCCTTTCAAGAGGCCCGGAAGCCTCCTTTCAAGAGGCCCGGAAGCCTCCTTTCAAGAGGCCCGGAAGCCTCCTTTCAAGAGGCCCGGAAGCCTCCTTTCAAGAGGCCCGGAAGCCTCCTTTCAAGAGGCCCGGAAGCCTCCTTCAAGAGGCCCGAAGCCTCCTTTCAAGAGGCCCGGAAGCCTCCTTTCAAGAGGCCCGAAGCCTCCTTTCAAGAGGCCCGGAAGCCTCCTTTCAAGAGGCCCGAGCCTCCTTTCAAGAGGCCCGAAGCCTCCTTTCAAGAGGCCCGGAAGCCTCCTTTCAAGAGGCCCGGAAGCGTCCTTTCAAGAGGCCCGAAGCCTCCTTTCAAGAGGCCCGAAGCCTCCTTTCAAGAGGCCCGGAAGCCTCCTTTCAAGAGGCCCGAAGCCTCCTTTCAAGAGGCCTGAAGCCTCCTTTCAAGAGGCCCGGAAGCCTCCTTTCAAGAGGCCTGAAGCCTCCTTTCAAGAGGCCCGAAGCCTCCTTTCAAGAGGCCTGAAGCCTCCTTTCAAGAGGCCCGTAAGCCTCCTTTCAAGAGGCCCTGAAGCCTCCTTTCAAGAGGCCCGGAAGCCTCCCTTCAAGAGGCCCGGAAGCCTCCTTTCAAGAGGCCCGGAAGCCTCCTTTCAAGAGGCCCGGAAGCCTCCTTTCAAGATGCCCGGAAGCCTCCTTTCAAGATGCCCGGAAGCCTCCTTTCAAGAGGCTCGGAAAGCTACCTTTAAGAGGCTCGGAAGCCTCCTTTCAAGAGGCTCTGAAGCCTCCTTTCAATAGGCCCGGAAGCCTCCTTTCAAGAGGCCCGGAAGCCTCCTTTCAAGAGGCCCGGAAGCCTCCTTTCAAGAGGCCCGGAAGCCTCCTTTCAAGAGGCCCGGAAGCCTCCTTTCAAGAGGCCCGGAAGCCTCCTTTCAAGAGGCCCGGGAGCCTCCCTTCAAGAGGCCCGGAAGCCTCCCTTCAAGAGGCCCGGAAGCCTCCTTCCAAGAGGCTCCGAAGCCTCCTTCCAAGATGCCCTGAAGCCTCCTTTCAAGAGGCCCGGAGGCCTCCTTGAAGAGGCCCGGAAGCCTCCTGTCAAGAGGCCCGAAAGCCTCCTTCCAAGAGGCTCGGAAGCTTCCTTTCAAGAGGCCCTGAAGCCTCCTTTCAAGAGGCCCTGAAGCCTCCTTTCAAGAGGCCCGAAAGTCTCCTTTCAAGAGGCCCGGAAGCCTCCTTTCAAGAGGCCCGGAAGCCTCCTTTCAAGAGGCCCGGAAGCCTCCTTTCAAGAGGCCAGGAATTATCTTTTCAAGGGGCCGGAAGCCTCCTTTCAAGAGGCCCGGAAGCCTCCTTTCAAGAGGCCCGGAAGCCTCCTTTCAAGAGGCCCGGAAGCCTCCTTTCAAGAGCCGCGGAGCCCACCTCTCAAGTCCCCCGGCGCCCACCTTTCAAGAAGCCCGGCTGCCGCCTTTCAAGAGGCCCGGAAGCCTCCTTTCAAGAGGCCCCGAAGCCTCCTTTCAAGAGGCCCGGAAGCCTCCTTTCAAGAGGCCCGGAAGCCTCCTTTCAAGAGGCCCGGAAGCCTCCTTTCAAGAGGCCCGGAAGCCTCCTTTCAAGAGGCCCGGAAGCCTCCTTTCAAGAGGCCCCGAAGCCTCCTTTCAAGAGGCCCGGAAGCCTCCTTTCAAGAGGCCCGGAAGCCTCCTTTCAAGAGGCCCGGAAGCCTCCTTTCAAGAGGCCCGGAAGCCTCCTTTCAAGAGGCCCGGAAGCCTCCTTTCAAGAGGCCCGGAAGCCTCCTTTCAAGAGGCCCGTAAGCCTCCTTTCAAGAGGCCCGGAAGCCTCCTTTCAAGAGGCCCGGAAGCCTCCTTTCAAGAGGCCCGGAAGCCTCCTTTCAAGAGGCCCGGAAGCCTCCTTTCAAGAGGCCCGAAGCCTCCTTCAAGAGGCCCTGAAGCCTCCTTTCAAGAGGCCCGAAGCCTCCTTTCAAGAGGCCCGGAAGCCTCCTTTCAAGAGGCCCGGAAGCCTCCTTTCAAGAGGCCCGGAAGCCTCCTTTCAAGAGGCCCGGAAGCCTCCCTTCAAGAGGCCCGGAAGCCTCCTTTCAAGAGACCCGGAAGCCTCCTTTCAAGATGCCCGGAAGCCTCCTTTCAAGATGCCCGGAAGCCTCCTTTCAAGATGCCCGGAAGCCTCCTTTCAAGAGGCCCGGAAGCCTCCTTTCAAGAGGCCCGGAAGCCTCCTTTCAAGAGGCCCGGAAGCCTCCTTTCAAGAGGCCCGGAAGCCTCCTTTCAAGAGGCCCGGAAGCCTCCTTTCAAGAGGCCCGGAAGCCTCCTTTCAAGAGGCCTGGAAGCCTCCTTTCAAGATGCCCGGAAGCCTCCTTTCAAGATGCCCGGAAGCCTCCTTTCAAGAGGCCGAAAGTCTCCTTTCAAGAGGCTCGAAAGCCTCCTTTCAAGAGGCTCGAAAGCCTCCTTTCGAGAGGCCTGAAGCCTCCTTTCAAGAGGCCCGGAAGCCTCCTTTCAAGAGGCCCGGAAGCCTCCTTTCAAGAGGCCCGAAGCCTCCTTTCAAGAGGCCCGAAGCCTCCTTTCAAGAGGCCCAAGCCTCCTTTCAAGAGGCCCGGAAGCCTCCTTTCAAGAGGCCCGGAAGCCTCCTTTCAAGAGGCCCGAAGCCTCCTTTCAAGAGGCCCGGAAGCCTCCTTTCAAGAGGCCCGGAAGCCTCCTTTCAAGAGGCCCGGAAGCCTCCTTTCAAGAGGCCCGGAAGCCTCCTTTCAAGAGGCCCGGAAGCCTCCTTTCAAGAGGCCCGGAAGCCTCCTTTCAAGAGGCCCGGAAGCCTCCTTTCAAGAGGCCCGGAAGCCTCCTTTCAAGAGGCCCGGAAGCCTCCTTTCAAGAGGCCCGAAGCCTCCTTTCAAGAGGCCCGGAAGCCTCCTTTCAAGAGGCCCGGAAGCCTCCTTCAAGAGGTGCGGAAGCCTCCTTTCAAGAGACCCTGAAGCCTCCTTTCAAGAGGCCCGGAAGCCTCCTTTCAAGAGGCCCGGAAGCCTCCTTTCAAGAGGCCCGGAAGCCTCCTTTCAAGAGGCCCGGAAGCCTCCTTTCAAGAGGCCCGGAAGCCTCCTTTCAAGAGGCCCGAAGCCTCCTTTCAAGAGGCCCGAAGCCTCCTTTCAAGAGGCCCGGAAGCCTCCTTTCAAGAGGCCCGGAAGCCTCCTTTCAAGAGGCCCGGAAGCGTTCTTTCAAGAGGCCCGGAAGCCTCCTTCCTTTTTAGTTAATTACTAGATATAAAAATGAGTTAAATTTTCGATTGAGGCAAAATATACCTCATGAATGGATGGACCGATTTACAAAATATTTTCACTAATCGATTCGTCTTGAGAAGCATCTCATGTGCTCTGCTTATATATTAAGAAATATAGAAATTTTTAACGGGATAGTTTGAAAACCATGAAACTGTGTACAGTTGGCGAGTTGTGAAAAATTCAAACAATCAAGGCAAAATCGATTTTAAGTGCAGCGCTGCTAACAATCTTGCATTTGACATGTACCTACGAAAAACAACTGCCCAACCTGGGTTAGGCAGGGTCTGATTGGCTAGTACCCAGACTAGCAGCAGCTTCCAAAGCATACACAAAATACTCAAAGACGAGGCGTTCCTACATGAATACTGATTGTCTTCAGCTTCTGTCTTTTAAGTACATACTGTAGGACCTTGTTTTGCACATAAACTCAAGTACTAAACCTTTCGAAGCTTTT
Source organism: Armigeres subalbatus (assembly GCF_024139115.2). Taxonomy (NCBI): domain Eukaryota; kingdom Metazoa; phylum Arthropoda; class Insecta; order Diptera; family Culicidae; genus Armigeres; species Armigeres subalbatus. Next base: position 376,832 of record NW_026943013.1, read on the forward strand.
TCGCATTATCAAAAGTGTTCCACGGAATTTTCTTTCGCCAAATACCCCTAAATGCCATCCACTCCAAATGTAACCTTATCTGACGCACAGCCTCTGACCCCCAGCAGCACACTAACGCGCACACACACGCACCCATACACACATGACTTGCCCTGGACTGGATATCGTAAAACCACTCAAGAAATAAATGTATGCAGATACCCTCTTCAAAATAAAACGACATCCATTTATCATAACGACGCTTCTAGCGCTCAGGCCGCGTTATGTCGTGACGCTCCGGCCATGTGAAAATGTCTTCTTTGCACGATGGTACTCGACGCGATAACAGCCTCCTCCCGGAATTAATTCCTAAGCAAATTTATGTGTCGAGTTTTTCTTTCGTTTTTACTTTTTTTTTGCTTGTGTGCCGCTGGTAGTTGTGTGGGTGGAAGTTACTCACATATTCGGAAGGAGCAAGACCCAAACGAATGATGATACCATTAACGAGCTTGACATGATTTTGCGCTTTTTTATGTCTCCTTGTTGCAGTCGCAAGATTCGCTTTTAACTTGGACACGAATTCGTATGGCAACGGTTGACTTTTTCCGTCGGAAGAATTCATCTTCCAATCGACAACGCTGGGGTCCTTCGTTAAGTTTCGAGTTGGCGTAATATCCCTTTTGCTGGAATGCCAATTTGTGCTTCGATAATGGAAGAGATAAGAAAACGCATAAATATTTCAAAGTGAAGAGAAGGGCTTCCACCTGCGATGGCTTGGAACTCGCTCCAACACCCAAAGGAGCGGAACGATAGAAAAGTAGCTCTAGATGAATAGACTTCACAGACGAGATTCTGTTGATGTCTGCAAAGTTTTCACCTCGTCGTCTCGTCATGGAACTTGGTGCCTTGACATGTTGCAGTTGGTGGAGAACGAACGGCGATGTCACCACCCGGGTGGAACATCAAAGAGAAATCGTTCCCCCGATAGATCACAATTTGTGGGGCGGTAATTAAAGGGAACATGGGTTTCCGGATGAGCTATGTGAATGTTAAAGACGCAACTAAAAATGTTTTTTTTTTGGCAATTGCAACCAAATTCGTTTTTCAGCGAACCAATCCGATTCGTTTCCGATATGTGTATTAAATTTCGTTTAAAATCAGCTGTTAAAATTTCCTTGCGATGCAGATGCAGATGCAGATATATAAAACATAAGTAATATGAAAGAGCAGCAAACATAAAAAAAAGAACTATAAGGTTTTGAAATGATGTATGATGCAAAACTCGAACTGGTGATGCACGTCATGAGAAATACATTCTAATATTACAATCTAAGCGAACGCAAGTCTTGAAAACCAGGGACCAGCACTTCATTAATTATCCACAAAACTCAGCTTTAGACTAACCTTTCTCATCCTTCCCTGATTGTGTCTCTCAGGGTATTAAACCTCTAATTTGAACCGCATGCATGAGAACCTTTCAAGTACTCCGATGTGGTCAAACAAAATTTCCCAACAGCCGTTTTGTGTTTAAATCCTTTGAGCTAGCGGCCATAGAAGAGCTTCCACAGTCAACCTTTGCACGTTGTCCGCTTGTCGGAATCTACCGGAGCTGATGTGATTATTGAGCGTCTTAGAGTCAGTAAACCCCAAAATCTCTTCCCGATGGAGAATCAGCAGCACTTCATCTTCGCTCGCCATGGCCCAAAACGAAGGACGGCTAGCACCGACTGGTAGGAGGAAGACAGCTTAGAAAATTTAATCCCCAACTGCTGTTTGCCCGCATAAGCCTCCCCAGTCCCCTAGCGCTGTTGGACCCCTGCTGCAGCCTAAACTCTCACTTTCAACCGTTTCTACCAACCGAAAGGAGAATTCCAAAGGTGAGCCTTTTCACTTTATTTCTAAGCATTATGTTTATTGACTTGGATGATTATGTTCAACCGGAGGAGGATTTCTCTGGATAAATCCGATTTTATGCCTTCAAATTAGAAAATCAGTCCACAGTCCAAGATAGAGAGCACTGCCAGCGATTATGATCGATGGACCCGTTTTGCTGAATCGAGTCGAACTGCTGATGCTGATGCGAACTCAGTATTCAACCCCATTTTATCATGATTGCGTGTCCGAGGCAGGTAGATATTCAAATTTATTGCTCACCGAACCACATTAAACCCCAATAATTCTGCAATACGGTCTATCACGAACGGGTCGAGCTCGAGCACACCCCCGCGCTGCTACTGCTGATGCTGCCGGTGAAGGTGAAATTGAATTTAAACTTCTGCAATCGAACCCCATCCTTCCAGCAGCTCTCGGAGCGTCCTTCCGATCGCTCGTGCGTGGTTTTGCGATGGGATTCCCCTCTTTTGGAGCGGGAAGAAAAGGACCCGCACCCGGAACGAACATCCGGCATCCGGTAAGGTGGGCACCTACATAAAGAAAAGTGAAAAGGTTTTTCCAGCCGCCGGCCGGGGCCATAACTTTCCATAGACGTTGGCTTCTTGAAAATTTTAAAGAGTGTTCCATCCACCGCCGGCACGTCGTCGATCGGCGGTGGTCGGTCGACTCGTTTGGCAGCATTTTCGGTTCGATTTTGGTACCTGGCTGGTATCATTATTATTACATCGCTGGAATCGTTGGTGAGGTGAGGTCATCCTGAATCGTGCATAGAATTGCGCACGAATCGAACCTTCCCCCACTTGATTTGGAATGCCATTTGGTGAACCTTTTTCGGGAAGTTATCGCATCGGGAGTCAATTTTCAATTTGGCTTTTACTTTGTGGATTTTTACCTGTCTGCATGGCAGTGGAGAACAATTTTATTATGTACTTTATGTGGTTCGTTAGGGTCCGATGAAGCATCCATACAAACCGGACGGAAATTAATAGCTGCCTCGTAAACAAGAATACGTTACACATATTACATAATTTCAGAGTATGCGAAAGGAGAACTAAACTTTATTTTAATTTTCATCTAAAAGTCGAAACTTCTTTCAAAGAGATTTTTTCATTAGGTTCTTCAATGGGTCAATAAAAATTGATAAAAATATCCAGCATTTTGCGCACGGTAATGGCTTCCGTTTTCTGGCACTTGGTTGTCTAGAAAAGTGTCAAAAAACGGCAGCCAATACCGCGCGCGAAATGCTCGATAGTCATAGTGAATGATCTGTTGAGCGGGTTGATTAAAAGATAATCAGCTCTTTTGGAATTATTGACGGAACCGATTGTAAAACAAATGGCTATATATCACTTAAATATATGTACTGTAGGGTGGCTCAAATTAGTATGTGATGACAGCAGTTGAAATGATAGCCAAGTACTGCCAGGTAAAAAAGCGAAACAGATAGAAACATAACCAAAACAAACCAAATAAATAGCTAGAAATGTGCCGGTACACTCAAAATAATGTTCACTTAGAAGCTACTTGAAAACATATGCAGATATTTTCCATGTAGTTTCGTGTGTAAAAGTTAAATGATTTATTAGTGATAGTACTCATTACTCTCAATTCACTAGAAAATAAAATAAAATTTAAGTGAATTTTTGTTAGGCCATGTACTTAAATTTTAAGTGAAACTTTGATAATTTTTTCTATAGTATCCCTATTAGTGATGTGTATCCCGTCCACTAGAAGCGGACGAGAGCAAAAATAAGAGTAGAAAACTATTTCATACTCAAACATTTTGCTTCGCAAATCGTTCTCATAATGCTTTTGCAAAATGTTTCATTAGCGATAGTTGATAAACATATATTTCGCTCTGAGAACCCCACTCATATATTTTTCATACATTAATTTTGAGTAGAATTCACTAGAAGAGTATATAGATATTATTTTCTATGTTTTCTAATGAATTCTACTACATTTCTTATTAAGATACAATTGTGATTTGAGTAAGATTTATTTGATTCCAGTAAGGCCGATGAAAGTTTCGATTTTTAAAGTCTACATGACTTTTTATAGTGGAATTTAAGTGACAATTATTTTGAGTGGATGACATTTCTCGCTTAACTTTTCAAAAGGTCCTAAGTAACATTTTTTTCATGAATTAATTTGAGTAGCGCAATCAACAGACTAATATGAAAGCTTTTGATTGCAGTATGCAAATTAATTCATGAAAAAAATGTTACTTAGGTCCTTTTGAAAAGTTAAGCGAGATTTATTCGAATAAGAGATGCGAGTCGGCAACTACAGTCATGTTCAACTTTTCTGTTTTTTATGTTTTATGTTTGAAGAAGAAAAATTGTACTTACTTGACCAATGTTCAGTTTGCTTAGAGCCACCGAATCGTGAAGATTATAGATTTAAAGATCAATACGTAGAATAAAGAACCAAGTGTAGTAGTAGTTAATTAAGAATAAAGTGGTAGTTTATTGGTGATAAAAGGTGTACTTACTGGAATCATTGTGAAATTGGAATAAAAATATACACGATCATTGTTGATGCTACCGCCCTCGTCGTCGTTGTCGATCACTTGAAACCAGAAGAAAATTAACCAGGGATCAGCTGATAACCCAGCTGATAAGGATATTAAAACGGAAGGAATTTCTCGGACGGAACACGCTAGGTGAGGCCACAACATTGGTGCCGTGACCAGGATCGTGTTCCAAGGAAACGACGTCGCTGAGCACCTCCATTTCTGGGCGCGAAGACAAATATTATCGCCATACTGAAAGCTCTGGAGAACAATCAATTATCGAACGGCTACTGTATACAATAATTATCACTATCAATACTCGCAATCTAAATGAATGGATGAATGCAAATGGTGTCATCGTTGTATAAATTGTGATCATATTCACGGAACCGGTAGAAATATATAAATCAAGGCCTGATTGACAGGCTCACAAGGTGAGTTGCTGTCCATCGTGAAAACAATTATCTTTCATTTCTACCTGGTCATTTTTTTGCCCACTTTTTGGTTCTCTACTACACGCGCAACGTTTCCCACCCTGGTAACCGATCACACTTCGAGGCGGTGAGGTGGCTACATACCTGGAACGGGTTCTGCCAATCGTCTTTCTGGAATACGGATATTCAACACAGTCACCATCAATACACTGGTGTTGGCTAATAACGAGGATTCGGGATCACGGCTGCCGTTCTGTAAAAATATTTATACAAGGCCTGTCGAGCAGGCTCATTAGGTGAGTACCTGTCCGATAATCCCACTGACAGTCTGAAGGTGCTTCTCTTGGCGTTTGCTTGTAGACAAGCGGATTTTGATTGGATAATTGATCAAGAACGAGTATCAGCTACTGGTTAGCCACGTGTACATTATTTGGACTTTGCTCACTGGATATGTGACTTCATTGCGGAAGAGTGTGTTAACCATTTGGTTGTTATACTATACATACAAGGCCTGTCGTGCAGGCTCACCAGGTGAGTTTCTGTCCAACGACACACACTCCTGTGCAAAGGTGCTGCTTTGGTCATTTTGTTTGTAGACAACATGGAGCATCATCGACAAGTAAGGGAAGTCTTTGAGGAAAAATATTTCCAATTGAGGGCAGGGCTGGTTAGCAATTTACCGCGTAACACACGACAAGCTTCACAACAAAATGTTACTCCTGGGACATCTGCGGTTGAAACGGCAAATGTTCACGCGTATGTGCGCTTACCGCAAATCAATTTACCAGAATTTGACGGTTGTTTTGAAAATTGGCTAGCATTCCATGACACGTTCACGGCATTGATCGATGCGTCCCCCGATCTGAGCAACATTCAAAAGTTTCATTACCTTCGCGCTTCTCTGAAGGGTGATGCATTAAAACTGGTAGATGCTTTTCCGATGAGTGAGGCAAACTATAGGGTAGCTTGGAACAGTTTGGTCGCTCGATTTTCAAACAAGTATTTGTTGAAGAAACGACACTTGAACGCTTTATTCGAATATCCCAAGGTGAAAAAGGAGTCTGCAGCGGGTATTCATGAATTGATTGACTGTTTCGAACGCAACACAAAAATTTTGGACCAGCCAGGGAAAATAACGAATGGATGGGGTGCAATACTAACGCATGTTATGGTCTCAAAACTCGATGATGCTACGCTAAAACACTGGGAGGAACACGCTTCCGAATTTGATGAGCTTACATTTGCAGATCTAGTTGAATTCCTCAAAAAGCAAACCCGAGTTCTTGATGCAGTTTTAGTGGATCAGCAGCTTTCATCATCGAACACTACTCTGTCAAGTGGATCAAAACTCCGTTCTGCAAGATTCTCGGTCAACTCGGCGACTGAAACTTCTGCTCCTGACTGTATTGCTTGTAGCGAACAGCATTATATTTCACGGTGTCCGGCGTTTGCAGCTCTTTCGGTGGACAAGCGATTGCAATTCACTAATTCCAAACGGCTTTGCAGTAACTGCTTAGGAAGATATCACCTGGCGCGTGACTGTCCTTCAAGATTCCGATGCAAAACTTGTTCAAAAAGGCATCATTCCTTACTTCACCCTGGTTTTCCTGCAACTGGTGTATCTTCCAGTTCCATAACGGATCCAGTTGTGCTGTCTGTTGCTACTCCTTCTTCTCCTGGCGATGTAACAAATACCGGCGAAGGCAATTCGAGTCCTGTTACATCTGTTTCTTCCAATGTGGCTATAGGAGTTGTTAACTCACACGTATTTCTGTTAACGGTGAAGTTGAAGGTCTTGGACAAATGGGAATCACACTACGCAAGAGCTCTCTTGGATTCCGGCTCACAAGCAAATCTCATGACGGAACGTCTTTGTCAATTGTTGAAGCTAAAACGAAATGACAAGAAAGTGGAAATAAGTGGCATTGGGCAATCAAGACGACAAATCGCTCACGAAGTCTCGACGGTTGTTGGTTATCGTATACAAGAATTCTCAATGCCGATGGATATTTTGGTTATGGGTCAGGTTACAGATGATCAACCATCTTTGTCTTTTCCTATGCGAAATTGGAAGCCCATCTAGTATGCGACTCGCTGATCCAGAATTTTTTCTCACTGGCCTGATTGACATAGTATTAAGTTCTCAGTATTTTTACGACTTCCATCTCCTAGACGATAGCCGGCTACAAATACGCAAATTCGACGGAAAACTTCCTGTATTCGTCAATACGGTCTTTGGATGGGTAGCTGCTGGGGAGTCTAAATGGAAGGATGAGAATGCTAAGGTTAGTTGTCACTTGGCATCAACGGAAACGTTGGATAGCAGCATCGAAAGGTTCTGGATAATCGAAGAGTTATCGGAAAAGGCACCGAGCTTTCAAAAGGAACATGACTGCGAAACTCATTTTCAACACACCGTTAGTCGAGATAAAAATGGCCGATACATAGTTCGGTACCCGAGGCGAATAGGTTTTCACGAGCTGATTGGTGATTCGAAGGCTACAACTATGAGACGGTTCAAACAACTGGAAAGACGTTTAGGTCGAGAACCTGATGTTCGAAAGGATTATCACCAGTTTATGCAGGAATACTTGGATCTGGGCCATATAAAGCTCGTGGGTACAGTCGATGACACGGAGAAGACGGTAGGAATATCCTGCTATCTTCCACATCACCCCGTATTTAAGGAATCCAGCTCTACAACTAAACTTCGCGTAGTCTTCGATGGATCGGCAAAAACATCAACGAATTTTTCGCTCAATGAAGCTTTACTAACCGGACCGGTTATTCAAGACGACTTGCTCGACCTAGTAGTTCGATTCCGTAAACATTCCGTCGCGTTAGTTGCAGATGTGGAAAAAATGTACCGCCAAATTCTGGTGCATCCCGAAGATACTCCTCTCCAGCGGATTTTATGGCGTTTCAACTGTTCTGATCCTGTTCAAATTTATGAACTTCAAACTATTACATACGGACTCTCCCCCGCATCGTTCCTAGCAACTCGCGTGTTACAAAAACTAGCTGAAGACGTCGGAGGTAAATACGAACACGCTGCATCGGCAGTGCTAGAAGACTTCTACATGGACGACTTTCTATCAGGGGCTGATTCTGTTGAAAACGCGAAAAAACTACGGGACGATGTCCAAGGTTTATTATCAGAAGGTGGTCTGCAATTGCGGAAATGGTGTTCCAATCGGCCAGAGGTATTCAAACACGATCGATCTGCTGAATCAGTTGACAATACAGCTATATTGCATTTCGAACCAGGTCAGACAGTCAAAACTCTTGGTGTAGCTTGGGAGATAGGACTTGATCAGCTATGCATTGAAGTGCAGGATATTATCTTCGGTGAACAATGGACCAAACGAAAGGTCTTTTCGGCGATAGCTCAACTCTATGATCCTCTGGGGCTTGTTTCACCTGTGATTGCCTGGGCAAAAATACACATGCAGAATCTATGGCTCACCACCGTAGACTGGGATGAACATCTTCCGGACGAAATATGTACAAAGTGGAGGAAATTCCATGAACAGTTATCCTTGTTGAAACAATTTAAGGTGAATCGGTATCTTTTCATCGAGGACCCAATCGATATTCAATTTCATATCTTCTGTGATGCATCTGAGGTTGGATATGGCGCTTGCGTTTACGCTCGATCTGCTAACAAAAACAATCAAGTTAAAATTGAACTGATTTCATCAAAATCACGTGTGGCCCCACTGAAACGGATTAGTTTACCTCGGTTGGAATTATGTGCTGCTTTATTAGCTTCCAAGCTCTATGCTCGAATTTCAAAAGCCCTGTGGATGGAAGGGGTTATGTGTTGTTTTTGGTCGGACTCAACTGTAACGTTGCACTGGATACGGTCATCACCAAATACTTGGCAAACATTTGTCGGGAATCGAACATCGGAAATCCAGCGCCTCACCCACGGACACAGTTGGAATCATATTAAGGGAGCAGACAACCCTGCAGATTGTATCTCGCGTGGTATGCTTCCTGAAGAGTTCGTCAGGAATCTGTCTTGGCTTAGTGGCCCACCATGGCTACTGAAATCCAAAGATGAATGGCCCAAGAAATATGTTTTCGAAACTCCATCAGACGACGTGCTAGAGAAAAGAAAAACAGTCGTCATTGCCCAATCTATTCCAACGGAGGATTCACTTTTTGAACGTTTTTCATCATTCCAGAAGCTAGTTAGAGTGACCGCTTACATTCTGAGATTCCTTAACCGCTGTCGAAGGCAAGGTATTCCAAACCTAGAAGTTTTTCTGACAGTACAAGAGCTCGAATTCGCCAAGCAAACGTTGGTAAAAACCGTACAACAAAAATCATTCCCAGCGGAACTCAAGGCCTTGGCGAAAAAGTGCACCGTATCTTCGAAATCTCCACTTAAAAATCTCTGCATCGCCATTGACATTAATGGCATCCTTCGTGTCGCTGGCCGTCTTCGATTATCGGATGAGGATTATAATGTCAAGCATCCTATGATCCTACCTTGCAAACACCCATTCACTCGCCTGGTCGCCAAGCACTATCATGCTCAAGCACATCATTCGGGTCCACGTATGACTTTAGCTTCCATACGTCAAGAATTTTGGCCTTTACGTGGTAAAACTCTAGTCAATTTCATTTTGCCGTGAATGCCACATTTGTTTTCGCCACCGCCCTGTCCCTATAAGTCAACCAATCGGTCAACTTCCGAAAACTCGAACATTGCCCAGTCGACCATTTACCATATCTGGTGTTGACTATTGCGGGCCGGTGTACATGAAGCCAATACATAGACGTGCAGCACCCCAAAAGGCATTCATAGCTGTTTTGACGTAGAACTACGTCTGTCTTTTCTATATTGGGGTACACTTTACGATTGCAAAAAATCGAAAAACGTCACGAAAATATGATAGACTTTGATCGTTAATATCTCAGCCGTTTCTTGATGGATTTTCAATTTTGTTGGACCATTCGATCAAGGAAGAGTCAACGCTTCATACCCAACGTACACTGAGGTCTTTTTTACGCGGTTATTTTTACAGGAATAGTTTTTTACGCGATTTTTTTTCACTCGAGTTTCGGGATTTCCGCGGTTTATTCAGACATATTTTGGGATTTACGCGGTTTTTTTACGTTGTTTTAGTTTACATGGCCCATATCCTCCGCGTAAAAACCGACTCCAGTGTGTTAAAATATTCATGTATGATAATATTTACTATTGAAAACTTGCTAACAGTTTAGCACTCGGTTTCGGTGAATCAGTCAATCTAATAAGTGCATCGCAATCTTCTTCTTCCATAGCACTACATTCCAATTGGAACTTGGCCTGCTTTTCAACTTAATAATCTATTAGCATTTCTTTAGTTATTAATTTAAAGCTTTCTATGCCCGCCGTTGCATTAGTATAGTTGTGTGGCAAATACAATGGATACACTATGCCCAGGGTGTCGAGAATGTTTCCCACCCGAAAAAATCTTAGTTCGGATCCAGAACCGATCTCGCCTTCTCCGGATTTAGCGCTTGTGTTTACAAGGCTAACTGGAGACCTCAAGCCAGCATAGACGTCAAATTAATGCAACTTACAGGGCTTTTAGCTGGTGCAGCTCGTTTCTGCTAACCTACACGCGTGTTTTCTCTCGAAACCTTGAGGGCGTTTCACGACAGCTTCTTTGGGAAACTTTCTTCAGCTCGTTTACGCTGATTCCTAGGTGTCTGCCGGAGTAAACGCAAAGTCCGACGCAACTCACGTGAAGGAATAATAATTATCATAAATATAATAGCCCTGTTTGTCTGTCCGGTGACTAGCCAACCAGACGCAGCACGCGGGGCAATTCTCACAAAAAATAAAATATTTGACACTTTAGTTCTTATTTACTATCAGATGCAGAAAACAAAACCAGTGACAACCTTAGACAACCAGACACAGCATTTGATGAAAAAATCACAGACAACAGATGTTGAAAATTTTGATTAAAAAAAAAACACGGGCGCTACTGGTCCACTAATAAACTAGTTATCAATAATCTGTCAAACTTCTTTGTCGCGTCTACTCCGACTTCCTTCATAGCATGACCACCAAACGCCGTTGACAGCCCAGCTTTCACGATTGGCTTTTCTATAATGAGCCTTTAGACTGACTTAGTGGTGGGTACTTAGTCTCTGTTCCAGTTTGCGTCGGTGATGGTTGCAACAGTACACTATCAGCCAGGGTTGTGCTGATCCATTCTCATACGCTAATTATTGGCGAGTTGTCATCGGCGATAACTTTTAAAATTTTAGATTCGATTGATAATAAACATAAATTTATCATTTTAATGTAACTCTAATTAATACCACTTTAATGTCAACAATGAAGTTCAATCGGATCGGAATGTGGCATTGTGTTTTGGTGTTAAGTAGGAAAATAATTTAAAAAATAGCATTTACCAATGCTTCGAATCGAAATACAATTATCAAACGATTCTTTCTCTCTAGCAAATTTTTATCAATTGATAATTTGGATATGCTTGAGAGTGTTGTTTATCCTCGATTATTTGAAAATGTTATTTTTGTCAATAAGAAAATTATTTTGAGCTTTTTAGTGGAATGTTTTCACCTGTCATAAGACGAGTTTGAACAATCCCATTGAATTCCACCACTTAATTGTATCCTGACAGATACGTATTTCGACCTCAACAGTAAGGCCGTCTTCAGTGTCTTGTACGTCTTGTAAGTCGAGTCAAGTACAAGACACTGAAGACGGCCTTACTGTTGAGGTCGAAATACGTATCTGTCAGGATACAATTAAGTGGTGGAATTCAATGGGATTGTTCAAACTCGTCTTATGACAGGTTATTTTTGTCTTCCTTTTCAAATGTTGGTTTGAAAATTATATACATCACCAGGGTTCGTAATGCTCACTCAATCTCAGGAGCACAGGATAAACAACGAAAGCAGATTCACCCGGCCTTGAAAAACGCCTGCTTTGGTCTCATCGCACTGAAACCCTGACATACAGCTACGTAGTTCAACGTCACCTTTGCGTGCAACCCGTTTGGGCTGCACCTTTGAGTTTTTATATGCTTTGCCAGCAAGGCTGTCCATTTAGAGCTAGTAAATGATCTTTCCACTGATGCATTCATTGCTGCTCTACGCCGTTTTATTGCTCGTCGAGGGCTGCCAAGCGAGTTGCACTCAGATAACGGGACAAATTTTCAAGGAGCAAAAAACACATTGTATGAACTCTACCGTGTCCTCAACGATCGTCAGAGTCAGGAGAAAATCACCACAGAATGCAGTAGTAAAGGAATTCAATGGATCTTCATACCCCCTAGAGCGCCAAATTTCGGCGGACTTTGGGAAGCCGCCGTCAAAACTGCTAAAAGCTCACTTTCGAAAACCATCGGAAACCATCCTCACACAAGTAGAGGCCAACATGAACTCCCGTCCTCTAACGCCACTTTCCGACGATCCATCAGAGCTTGAGGCTCTCACTCCAGGTCACTTCATAACAGGAACATCTCTATCAACACTGCCAGATCCAGATTATACTAATGTACCTACAAACCGTAAATATGTTCAATATCCTTTCCCGAATAAAAGTTATAATCTTTTGCTGGCAAACTAACATTTTTTTTCATAAGTTGATATTTCCGGTTAGGGCAGACTGAAAAAATATGTTTACGCGACATGTGAAAGAGAAATTCATATTCCTTATTACGTCAAAAAATTGGGAATATGTTATTTTTTTATCTCAAGTTTTTCCAATTTTACTAAAATCATGTTTTTTCAAATAAATTAATATAACTCGACAACACGGAAGAAGAAACATACGATGTTCTTATATCATAACCCGCGTTTTGAAAAGCATCAAAAGTCTTCAGAAGGTGACATCCGTAAAAAATAAAAAATGAAATAAGCAGACCACAAATATTGTTTTTGAGGACACCCTAATCCTGGTAAGTAAAATTACTCTAAACAAGTGAGCTTAAGAGCTACATAAAAAGTTTATATAGCAAAGTTTATTGGAAAAAGCTGCGCTACAACTTTGTAGAACATTTTATGTCAATATTCCGCAAAATAAAAAAAATTCACATTTTTATAAAATGGTCCATCCTATTTTTCAGTAGCTCTATAATAAGAGGATACTTGGCCAGAACAACTTTATAGAACAAATTTATTTCTTAAAAGTATATGTTTGGTCGAAAATTCATCTTTTCTCGTAAATCTTGCAATACGATGATAATGATAAAACTTATAAAAAGTGTTAAAGCTGTAGATTTTTTATTTTTCATTTCCCATGAATGTCACTTTCTGAAGACTTTTGGTGCTTTTCAAAATGCGGGTTTTGCTATAAGAATATCGTATGTATCTTCTTCCATTGTCGAGTTATATTTATTTATTCGAAAAAAAAACATGATTTTAGTAAAATTGGTAAAACTTGAGATAAAAAAATATCACATCTCCAATTTTTTTAAATAATAAGGAATATGAATTTATCTTCCAAACACCGTGTAAACATATTTTTTTGGTCTATCCAAACCGGAGATATCAACTTATGAAAAAATGTAATTTTAACAGAAAAACGATTATAACTTTTGATCGGAAAAAGATATTGAGCATATTCACCCATTAAAAGATGAATTTTTTTGTGTTCTAAAAGTGTCCTGAACGCGACTTTTTCGAGAAATCTAAAACAAAAAAAAAGATTAAAAATACTGTTTTTTAGAGGTACACCCTAATCCAATTAAAAATTGCTAATTGTAAAAAGTAAAAATTGCAAATTGTAAAATTGCTCTAAATCAGCCAACTTAAAAGCTACAGAAAAAGTTTTTTTTAGCAAAATGTATTAGAATAAGCGGCACTAAAACTTTGTAAAACATATCATGTCAATATTCCGAGAAATAAAAAATGTTCTCTTTTTTCATATGATTGGCCACCTATTTTGTGATAGCACCATAATGATGGCCTTACTAATCCGAACAACTTTGTAGAACAACATTTTTTAAATGCATCTTTCCGTGTAAATCTGTATCCTGGACCATAGTGCAGTGTAGTGTTATGTCAGCACCTAATATATGGTTCCGACCAGCAATAACCCTTCTTTATTTACTAATTTTATGAATTTTTAGCCACAATTTACCCTAATTTCCACGTCCAACTTACGGCTGTGAACATTCCTTTGGAAAACCCGGAATATGTTCGGAATCCGATTTCACAAACATACCATGGAACTAACTCTTAGTGCAGAATTTCATCGCTTAACAACTGTCCTTATCAGGAAACGTGTTTTTTTGTACGTGATACCGTTGTCGCGGTTCGTTTACGACTGTGGATTTTACTAGCACCCTCGTAGAAGTAGGGCCTGGGAACCATATCAAAGGGAAAACAAACCGAATAGAACGGTTAGCACCGAGCGTGTCGCGACGACAAGCTCAACTTCCACCGGTATCTATAAGGTTGTAATCTCTTCTCAATCCTTCAATTTTAGAGCTGCCTGAAATGGAACATTGCTATATCAAGGTCGCAGCGGTTAAGTTCTAGGAATGGCAGTTCTACCACCAAGTAACTATACAACAGCCTCCAATGTGCCAGACATCCCAAACACCACCAACACCAACATGAGCTGACGTTCGACCCATGTAGGCACCATTGGAACAGATGCTTCACCCCAACCGAGTCGACACCGGAATCCAGTGGACGAAGAAACCAAAAGGAGCCTGTTTATATTCTTTGGTAGTTGACATTCCCCCTTCCCCATGGGCAGGTCAGAATGCCTTCAAGTTCAGGCCAATCTTCTTAACCTCTTGTGCTCCGGAGACCGTTGAGCGAATCATCAACCGCTGACTTAGGTAGAAGCTGGAAGCTGATGGAAGGTTCGGTCATCATCAGCACAACAACCGTGCTTCAAAACGCATATGAAGATAGCAACATGCTCATTAGACATAGCAAAAGCCTTCATTAGGACCTGGACGTCCCTTGTGCTCCGTAAGCTTCAAGAATAGAACATTACCGGCAACATGATTGCCTTCATTAAAAAAAATCCATACTGGACGAACCTTCCAGGTGCTGATCTGTGGCACCGCATTCTACGAATTCGCCGAAAAAATGGTGTCCTCAAAGGTCGGTTCTAGTAATAAAGATTTTCCTTGTTGCTAAGAATGGGATCTTCGGCGTTTACCCGCAAACGTTCACCAGTTTGTCTACGCCGACGGCATTCTTCTTGTCGTCGTCGGAAGGACTCCTGGACGTTGTGCCTCGTCAATCAGATTCGCAATGATCGCCGGCAAGTATATTCTCGGCCTCGAACCCATCCCAAACTGAAAAATTGGTCGAGCTCTCGGTGTAGACATCACTCGACGGCTCATCTTCATTCTGCACTTCCGGGCGGTGAAGGTGCTTGTAATTCCCGGATCAACCTGATGAAAATCCTGACCAAAAAACATCGCTCCATCAACAGACACACACGTTGTTTAATAATTATATTATTATACCTGGTTGGCTACAGCGTCGATACACCTATGTATGGCATATTGTAGAGCTCTATAATTGTCAGTCTTGGGCGATGTTCCTCCAGTTTCCCCAAACGTTCAGGGTACCCAGGTTCGATTCCACCGCGTGCAGCCAGCTTGTTCGTGACCTTCCACGAAGCCGCCGGACCCTATCTGGTTCTCTGTTGAATATTGTTTTCGCTTTTCTTTCTTCCAACATTCGCACTAAGTGACCAGCCCACTGAAGCCTGCCTTATTTTATACGATTCACAATATTGTCTTCTTTGTATACTTGATACAGCTCATGTTTCATGCGTCTGCGCTACGCACCGTTTTCTAGTTTCCCTCCAAGTATTGTACGTAGGAATGAAATTATACCACTAAAGTAAGTAAGTGGTTATTCAAGTCAGACACACATGGCATGATAAGGGTGAGCACACAAGTCAGACTCACACGGCATGATAGAGGTGGGCATACAAGTCATACTCACAGGGTGCGACAGAGCATATAGGGTGTGTTAGGGTGCGATAGAGCGAGCACCCAAGTAAGACTCGCATGGGACGGGTGCCTGTGTGAGCGAGAATGAGCGAGTACGTTAAGTACTGCCATCCCCCCGAAGTAGTACTGGAAGGTAGTTCCTGGGGGAAACGATGCCGGAGCCCAAGGGAGTTTAGTTGGTATTACTGGTCCGGTCGAGTCCGACACTCCAGCACACTGTGTGCTGGGTTAGTGTGTAAATGCATTCTCCCCTGTAAAAAAGACCACTGAAGTATCGATATATTGACTTTAAAGTAGTATCGATACCAATAAATATCGAATTAAAGCATCGATACCTACTCGTATCATATGAGTACTCCAAAATTTGAAGCAAAATTATTTTGTTACTCACAAGTCGTTGTCCATAATTTATGTTGGGTGAAACATAAAATATAGTGGAAGGCTTAAGGACTCCCGGAATCCAAATATAAATCTACTCGCGTTTTCAAGGGCAAACTACTCAATACGGAAGCAACGCACAACTGTCATTTTTTTTATTCCACGCATACTGCGACGCAGCAAAGCTTAAATATGCTATTCCTTAAGCACTTTACCATTACTAGTTGTCCATCGATTCTATAATTAACTTACCTAGAGGAACACATTTTCAATGTAAACCAATTGTTACTTTTAGTCTTAACACTAATAGCTACCGCATTTTAAAATTAATGTTTCTATCGATGAGGATCGACCACATTCCCGTCCTTCAATTTCAAGTTGATCATACGAAATCATTAAAAAAAATAGTTGGCTTTTGTAAATTTCACTAAAAGTTTATCGCAATTAGCACAAATAAATGTTGAGGGAAAAAAAAGTACTTGAAAGTATTTAATTTTAGTATTAATATTTAAGTATTAATGAATTTTGGTATTAGATTATTACGAACAGTACGAATATATCTATTTAACTTCATTGGATTTAATAGATTCTGAATTGAGTACTCAATTGATTTAACCACTTCAATTCGATACTTATTTGGTAACGGATATAAAAGTATCGATTCCAAAAGTATTTGGTATGTAATCAAAAGTATCGAGTATTTACTCGTATTTACTTGTATCGATTCATCCCTAATGGGACGCAGCACTTTTTGCTCGAAAACCCCGAAAGCTCTCCCGTCCGCCTCTTTTAACGATTATGCTTCATAAATTTCGTTTCCGTCTGCATGTTTCGGGACCTAAGCTGGTTACGTAATCCGTAAAAGATCCTATTCGCAGCAGCAATACGTCTTTTCACTTCACGGGAAACGTCATTGTCACATGTCGCAAGCGTTCCAAGGTTAACAAATGCTTCAACAACTTCAAACACATCCCCATCAAGCACTACCTCAGCACCAACACCACTAGGTCTTCCTCTATCTCTACCTGCCACCATGTACTTTGTCTTGGTAGAGTTATTGGTTAAGGCTATCCTCGACGTCTCCCTCTTCAGTGGGACATAACCTAGTGCTCTGCGATCGATTCCAATAAGGTCAATGTTGTCCGCAAAACTCAGGAGCATATGCGACCGTTCCTCTGCACGCCAGATCTCCTAATAGCGCCACCGAGTGCAATGTTGAACAATAAATTCGAAAGTGCATCACCCTGCTTCAATCCGTCTAAGGTCACAAACGAGGATGACACTTCGTCTGCAATCCGAATACTTGATTTCGAGCCATCCAGCGTTGCACGCATCAGTCTAATCATTTCACTGAACCGTACGCTGTTTTGAAATCAATTAATAGATGGATCATCCGCAGGCTAAACATCTGATCCGTCGTTGGTATTCGCCGACGAAGGACTCCTCAATCGGTCTCGGTCTGTTAAACAGGATACGCGACAGGATTTTGTACGCCGAGTTCAGAAGGGTGATCTCTCTGTAATTGACACACTCTAGTCTGTGCCCTTTCTAATAGATTGGGCATATGAGGCCATCCCACCAGCCGGCAGGCAGTTCTTCATCCTCCCATCTTCTTCTTATTATTATTGGCATTACATCCCCACACTGGAATAGAGCCGCCTCGCAGCTTAGTGTTCATTAAGCACTTCCACAGTTATTAACTGCGTTTCTAAGGTTTCTAAGCCAGATTACCATTTTTGCATTCGTATATCATGGGGCTAGCACGATGATACTGTTATGCCCAGGAAAGTCGAGACAATTTCCTATCCGAAAATTGCCTAGACCGGCACCGGGAATCGAACTCAGCCACCCTCAGCATGGTCTTGCTTTGTAGCCGCGCGTCTTACCGCACGGCTAAGGAGGGCCTCATCCTCCCATATTTTCTGGATAATGTGGTGGATTGATTGATGCAGCTCGACCAGGATTTCGTCCTTCCCAGCAGCTTCACTGTTTTTCAGCTCGTTGAAAGCCTTACTTACCTCGTCCAGCGTTGGTGGTTCCACAGCTTGACCGTCACCGAATATGTCGAGAGCTTTATTATAAGCTTCAAAATTCGGTGGACCACTATTCACTAGTTCGCCCTAAGATACGGTTCTGGTTTTCACGCTGTGGATTGTTTCTTTTCAGGATTCTTTTTGCTTTCAGATGGATAGACGAACTCGAAATGCGGAATTCACGGACTCTATACTCAATATTGTAGTGATACTTGAACACCGATGATTTGTCGAAACCTCACTTTATCGCTAAATATATAGCTCACTTCAGAGAAACAAACTAGAAATTATCTTATTATAATAACTGAAGTGAAGATTATTTATTTCGCACGGAACGCACGGTAATGATTCCTCACTCTATTACGACTGTCGCTAAGGTAATGTACGACCGGAAGTATTGCATGACACATTGCCATTAGCAACTCTATAACCAGAGACCGGCGGAGTGAAAAACTGTGGAAATGGCAACGTATGAAAATGCATGAAATCGTGAAAATAATACTGGCATCACTTGAACTTTTGCTTGCTTCTTATGGATGCAAAAAGTAAACAAGTCGAATTGGAACCGCTTTTGACGGTTCGATTGGAAACAAGATGGCGTCTTCGCCGATCTCTTATTGTAGTATTTCTAATTGCCATGACATCTGGAGTATGTTGACGCGACGCCTTGACAGCTATCAGGCAGCGCTTCAGGGATGTCGGTGGATAGGGTTGCCTGCTTGCCATCTATTGCGCCAACAACACCTTTGTTTTCACCGTTCAACAAATCTTCGAAGTGCTCCTTCCACCTGGCTGCCACCATAGTCTTATCTGTCAGCATGTTCTCTTGCGCTACAGCTACCCCACTCTCTTCGTGTTGCCTTTTTTTTCTGCGCTGGATTCGTCTCTTTTCTGCCATTGCTACACTGTACCGCTTTGTTGGAACGGTTACGAGCCACTAGCATCCGACACTTCCTATATTTTTCTCGTCCGTTACTCGTTGGCACTCCTCATCAAACCAACCATTTTGTTGGCGTCGCTGTACAGTACCTCACACCTCCTGCGCTGTTGTAGTCACAGCTTCGTGGATGCTTTCCCACAATCTGTTGACGTCGCCAGATCTGGTGGCATCTCCTATCCGCCCGTCTAGCTTCTGGTGGTACTGTTCAGCAATTCCTTCAACTGACAAGCGTTGGATATTCAAACACATCGTTATGTTGTTTCGTGAATTCGTGACGATGGAAGGTCGCGCTAGATTTTTTGCAATTACAAGGTCGATGTTCGGGCCTCTGAAGGACCTTATTACATCGTAAACATCCGAGAAATATTGTCCATCGACCAGCACGTCTATCTGTGAGCAAGTGTTTCCTCTCTGATGTTGCCAGGTGTGTTTGCGGATATTTTCACGTACGAAGTAGATACTGCTTATTGCCATCCCTCTAGCAGCAGCAAAGGTTACAAGTCGCAGACCATTATCGTTGGTAGCGGAATGAAGGCTTTCCGTACCAATGACAGAGCGAAAGAAACTTTCTCTTCCGATCTGCGCATTTGCATCCCCGATGACAATCTTTACATCGTGTGTTGGGCACTCTCCGTAGGCCTTATCAAGGCTCTCATAGAACTCATCCTTCACGTCATCAGGCTTATCGTTCGTTGGGGCATAGATGCTGATCAGGCTTTACTTGAATTTGCCCTTCATTCTCAACACGCAAATGCGGTCGCCTATCGGCTTCCACCGGATAACACGCTTCATCTGCTTCCCGATCACCATGAAGCCAACTCCTCGTTTTGCTCTGTCACCGCCGCTATAGTAGATGTGGTACTTGAATGAAGTGTTCGCTATGAGATCCACCGCCCGGAATTCACGTTCTCCAGTTCTGGGCCACCGTGTTTCCTGGATTGCTGCCACATTCAGGCCAACCTTCTGTAGCTCACGAGCCAGGAGCCCAACAAGTGCGGGTTCATTCAAAGTTCTCACGTTCCAAGATCCGACTTTTTAATCGTTGTCCTTTATTCGTTGCCGGGTCTGTTGCCGTTGAATCAATCCGTTTGCTCTTCTTTCGACTTTCTTGGTAACTGTAGAATCTTCGATAGGCTCCCTTACCAGGGCTGCGTTACCCACATCGCGTTGAAGGGGCTGCCTTCTAGATGCTGACACGATGCAGCATTATGTGCACAGTTTAGTTTAGTGTCCCTCGCTGGCACTCGGACGATTTTCAGCCGCCCCTAACATGCGGAACAGACGCTGTTGTGAGCCGCTCCTAACATGGAGGACAGACGCTCGATCAGATTTGCACCTCCGGAGAGGAGCAAATCCCCCCTTCCCTGTCAGCATACGACCATAGCTCCCACCGGGGTTGGTTACCCGATCTTCCCTAAGGTTGCTCGTATCCCGGCCAGCGCCACGAGGAGGTAGGGATAGGAGTTGCTGGGTAAGAGGCTAAGGACCGCGAAATGGGGTCTATTTCATTCCTTCAGATACGCAAAGTACCAATGGTCCGCTTTACCCAGCATTTGCCGTGCCATTGCTGTACACGATTCATATACTTGTTGCAGGAGGAGTCAACGAGAGTCGTTTAGATGTATTGATCGAAATCAAATAACCCGAATGCAATGATCTGGCATATCAAGTATGACATTCTCTGAGCGGTTTGCATGCGAGATTTGATTCAAAACGATTAATGCTAAGATAGTCACAAATATGTTTTGGGTGTAGAAATGTTCCAATGATTTCCTTCAGGTATTTCATCGAAACATTGCTTACGAATTCCTTAAGAGATTCTTACAAAAACAAAAACTTTCAAGAAAATAATTGATTCGATATTTGCAAATTTCCCTGAATTCACTTCATTCTTTTCAATCAAACACGCAACCGCCTTTAATTTTCTCATGACCGGGGACATAATGTAAGGACCTGCCGTTGACTTAGTGCATACTGTACATATGTCGCAAATTAAGGCAAACCGTACACGGAATTAATGCAAGATTGTTATAAAATGTGGCAATCTCTGGTAACAAGAATTCAAAATGCACATATAATTTTGGATAGAAACCAAAAACTACGATTATAAGTGAAAAACAAATCCATATATCTCATACAGCAAACAACCCTTACACATTCCCATCGAAAAGGCACGTGGTAGACATCTTAAACCTCCATAAACCACCCGTGTCCATATCGGATTTCACCATCAATCAGCGGCACTGCGCCGCACTGTACCTATCTCTCTCCATATGCCGATCCCTCTACATACTCGTCAGGGAAAGAAACAAACAAAAACAGATAACCGAATTGAGTGTCAAGTACATTAAGCCGAGTGTTCTCTGTATGGCAACTGATTGGAATCCTTTTTGCGAACCGATGCGATGTGCGATAAACCCGCTGCTGTAAGTCCGTCAGCCGGTCACCGGACGACAATAGAAGGGCTGCCGAACGAAACTGGCCCCGGATCCGGAATGTCCTGCTCCAGTCGGTTCGACTGCTCGGTTGCCTGGTCTGGTCTGCTGGGAATCGATTGATATTTCGTGCTAATCGAGACAAATGATGACAAATGCGTTTGTAATCCCTTCTTCTCGGCTTTCTTCGTTCTGTCGTTATTTCGTTGTCGTCGTTGTTGTTGGAACAGTTATCTTTGCCCATGCCCATGCTGCTAAAAGGGTTTTCGCTCCGAATTGTGGCCGGCGATGGATGGCTGAATGGATGGATATTTTGTGCCCACTCCTCCATGATTCGGTTCGTTGAATGAATGGCAGATGCATGGTTTTGAGCTTTATTACTGAAGTGCATCTGTATGCCTAATGGAGTGGAGTAAATTTGAATTGAGAGCAAGTTCCATTCCGATTGCTGATGAAACAATAATTGAAACGATGCCGTTTAGGGTTGATCGGATCCTAAAAAGACTGTTGCCAATACACTTTTTGATTATTGATTTTTTTGTATGTTTATGAATAAATGGTTAGCCTTTCGTAAAGAATTTTGAGCGTAAATTGTGTATAAGAAATAATACTTATGAGCCCTTAGTTAGATCTGGATTATTTATAATAGCAAACGATGGGATAAGACTCAGTCGAATTGACGGTGGTGCGAGTAAATTGCATAAACCTAGGTTCCGAAAAATGTCTCCACAAAATTTTGCACACATACAAATATCACCGAATTTCATTTATTGAATGGCTACTTAGTCTTGCACTTATTGCAATGAGTTTTTTGTTGTTTGTCGTCGTATGTTTAGTCTAACTTGCACCGTCTGTTTGTCTAATTGTCCGTACATGACTTCGGAAGCACTGTTATCAATTTTCATTTTTTTCCCTAGCTAATGGCGCAATTTTTCTTTGTTCTACCTCCCCCTAACATGTTAGGGGAGGTAGAACAAAGAAACAATATTTTCCCCTTGAAAAAGACACAATCCCCGTGTCGAAACGTCGGGTAAATAAAAAAAAACTCGTTGTAATAAGTGCAAGACTGAGTGACCGTTCGATGAATGAAATTAAAAACAAATATCACCTTAATAACTCCAAACAAAAGTTCGTTTTGGGAGTAATTGTACCTAAATTTTTGAAGTAGAAACACTTTCTTATCGAAAGATAACTTTTGCGGGGAGCTTTCGACTTTTCAGTTTTCACCTGTTTTCAAGGACGAATACTAAGTCTAATACATTGCTAATAAAATAGTCAAACGAGGAAACTAACCTGGACTGTTGGTTTCAATCGTAATATTGAAATTCCTCTCATGTTGTAGAAAAGTAAAATAATTCACCATTCAAATATGTACCGGTGAAAATAATAGCATCCATATAAATATAACAGGAAGAACACCTATCATACAAGTCCTGTCACTTGATTGCAACATGCAATACAATTATTTCAAATCGCTGGTAAAGGCATTTAGGTAATGCATATTAATTTCCCACAGCACTATATTGGGGCTGAGCTACGGATCGGTTCGACGCGCAACCAAAAAGCAGATCATCATGAACTGGGTTCGAAGTTTTAGGTGAGGAGTTTTCTCGACTTCCCCGAACAAAAGAGCACAAGGGCAATAATGTTCCAGTTCCTAGTGGGATGTAAAGTCAGTAAAAGAAGAAGAAGAAAACAATATTCCCCATTCCCTACTAGCGATGAGCTGAAATTGCATTCGATGAAAATAAATGAGAGCTTTCGGGGGTTTTAGTCCGGTGTCTGGTGTTCCGCCAGGCTTATTGTCTGTGCGTACAGCTTTGAATAAATTTAACAAACAGCTCATTTCGAGTTGGATGTTATTCAGTGCGCACTTGTATAAATAGAAGCTGTACAAGGATTAGCAGCGTTGAACATATTTTTCTGCAATCGATACCTATACGACGACCGGTGCCGCGACATCGTGGTGTAGATACGAGTCCCTGAATTAATGCATGTGGTGTGCATTCGTCTGTGTTACGCACGAGGGATTTCGAAATTTTGTGATTTATTTCCAATTCATTACCGCACCATTGAAAGCTCTCGCGGATTTGGGAAAATTGATTTGTGCTCTATTGGCTCGACGGCGAGAGAATAGAAATTTATTTGATGATTCGTAATCGACTTTTGCGCTTGTCATAGCGCACAGTCGCTAATTCCGGACTCCTCGCACGCCAATGGATGTGGGTCACTCAGCCGCAAAACCTAAACATCACCTTCGCAAAAAATAGCCCTACGGGCTTCACTCCGTTAAGTGATGCTAAATGCTTTGGCCTATATTATTTATTCCACCCTGTACGGTGGCTCCAGCCCGGCTTTCTAGTGCATCCGGTTGGATAAACAATGACAGGCCAAGCAAAGCAAGTCAGCTGGATATGGCAGGATAGAAAAAGCTCGGCTTCCTTCCACTCGAAGCCGCTCCGTTTACGCAAATTTTGGCTTCCAGGGCAAGCTGTCCGAAGCGTTTCCCTTCTGCAACGCTGAGTCGGAGAATTCAGGAGGCTTTTTGTTTGCAGCAGCAATTCCGGGTGCGCTTTTTTATCTTTATGATGTTTATTGTTTATTCCGCTCATTTTCATGGGAAGTCGGTTGAGCCAGCAAACGAACCTTTCCGGAATCATGGGTACGAAGAGGGAAAAGTTTGTAGTTGTCGTCGCGATGAACTGGGGCTGATGGGAGGCGAAAATGGGTCAACTTTGGAAAGAAGCAAACACAGAAAGAGGCCTTTAATGAGGACCGGAAACGGTTCGATGACTGGGCCGTTTGATTCCGTCCTTTTTATGGCATTCATTGCATGTCTCTTTGCAGTGAAAGGCTATATTCTCATAGAGAATTGTAACTTAATATAGAAGACTCCAGTGGAAAATCAACAGTGTGGAGAATATAAAGCCTATCCACGTTAAATCTCGGACACCCAAGTTCCGATGCGAATTAAAAATAATGATTGCAAACCATATTCCACGGGGCTGTGGATATTCCACGTGAACAGGTTTTGGTCAATTGTAGATAACCCCCTCCCCCAGCGTGGACAATTGCTCATATAAATTTTCAAAAAATTGTATGGACCGTGGATATTTGTCATACCATTTGTACTACCGGCAACTGATATACACTTAATGGATTACCCAGATTTCTACACCAAATTAGCCTCTGCAATTGTAGTTTAAACGTTGCTACATATGTACAAAATAGTCTCATTCGCATGAGAATCGATGACAACACAAGCTCAATGCCACATTTCGACCTGACGGTGGTGATAAGGTTCTCCACCACATTGAATGGTCACTCTATGCGCAGATCCCTTGCCTCCACAACATCCCCTAGAAACGGATGAGCTAGTTATTTGTACGCAACGCCGTTAGCATGCCTCTTATGCTCCAGCATCATCTCCATCGCCCTGATACGTCTAATACTGTGAACATCCCCCAATGCCGAGAGCATCTTTCTACCATGCATCGATTTGAAGACGTCCGCGTACGTGTTCTTATCCGTTTTGAGTAACAAAGCCTCCCCTCTATCCTTCATCTTCGTAATCTCTTTTGAAGGATCTTTACCCTTTAAATTTCTTCATATCTACCAGTTGCCAGGAATCGCCGTACCGTTCTTCTGTTCTGTTTATAAAAACTGCGCGCCACGTCTGGAATGTCAGTTGAAGGCGGTCTTCTCCTAATATGGCGTGCTTCAGCCCTATCCGCCCTGTCAGTTAGAGCGTACTCCAGAGACCTTTGCGCCATTGTTGCAACCACGTGGAAGAAGGTTTCAGGTTGGGAAGCTTAATCCACCTTTCCTCTCCCCTTTTCCTCCAGCGTGCAGATCAGGATGTCTAAGCTCTCGGTGTGGGTCCGCTGGATGTAGCAGTAGCCATGTTCATCAAAGATGTTTTGATGGTCTCGCTTTTTGTGCAAATGATTAATACATTTTCTCCGCTATCCGCTATTACTCCACTGTACCTTATGGCCATTTCTTGGTTGGTGGATTCTTCGTTGCATAGCACAGAATAGCCTTTCAAGAGGGTCGGAAGCCTCCTTTAAAAGGCTCGAAGCCTCCTCTCAAGAGGCTCGAAGCCTCCTTTAAAGAGGCTCAGAAGCCTCCTTTCAAGAGGCCTCAGGCCTCCTTTTAAGAGGCACGAGCCTCCTTTCAAGAGTTTCGGAAGCCTCCTTTCAAGAGGTCCAGAAGCCTCCTCTCAAGAGACTCTGACGCCTCCTTTCAAGAGGCCTGGAAGCCTCCTTTCAAGAGGCTCAGGAAGCCTCCTTTCAAGAGGCTCAGGCCTCCTTTCAAGAGGCCTCAGGAAGCCTCCTTTCAAGAGGCTCAGAGCCTCCTTTCAAGAGGCTCCGGAAGCCTCCTTTCAAGAGGCTCAGAAGCCTCCTTTCAAGAGGCTCAGAAGCCTCCTTCAAGAGGCTCAGGCCTCCCTTTCAAGAGGCTCAGGAAGCCTCCTTTCAAGAGGCTCAGAAGCCTCCTTTCAAGAGGCTCAGAAGCCTCCTTTCAAGAGGCTCAGAAGCCTCCTTTCAAGAGGCTCGGAAGCCTCCTTTCAAGAGGCTCAGGAAGCCTCCTTTCAAGAGCCTCAGGAAGCCTCCTTTCAAGAGCTCAGGAAGCCTCCTTTCCAAGAGCCTCAGGAAGCCTCCTTTCAAGAGCCCTCAGAGCCTCCTTTCAAGAGCCTCAGGAAGCCTCCTTTCAAGAGGCTCAGGCCTCCTTTCAAGAGGCTCAGGCCTCCTTTCAAGAGGCTCAGAGCCTCCTTTCAAGAGGCTCAGGCCTCCCTTTCAAGAGGCTCAAGCCTCCTTTCAAGAGGCCCGGAAGCCTCCTTTCAAGAGGCCTCAAGCCTCCTTCAAGAGGCTCAGGCCTCCTTTCAAGAGGCTCAGCCTCCTTTCAAGAGGCCTCAGGAAGCCTCCTTTCAAGAGGCTCAGAAGCCTCCTTCAAGAGGCCTCAAGCCTCCTTTCAAGAGGCTCAGAAGCCTCCCTTTCAAGAGGCTCAGAAGCCTCCTTTCAAGAGGCTCAGAGCCTCCTTTCAAGAGGCTCAGGCCTCCTTTCAAGAGGCTCAGGAAGCCTCCTTTCAAGAGGCTCAAGCCTCCTTTCAAGAGGCTCAGAAGCCTCCTTTCAAGAGGCCTCAGAGCCTCCTTTCAAGAGGCTCAAAGCCTCCTTTCAAGAGGCTCAGAAGCCTCCTTTCAAGAGGCTCAGGCCTCCTTTCAAGAGGCCTGGAAGCCTCCTTTCAAGAGGCTCAGAAGCCTCCTTTCAAGAGGCTCCAGAAGCCTCCTTTCAAGAGGCTCGAAGCCTCCTTTCAAGAGGCTCAGAAGCCTCCTTTCAAGAGGCTCAGGCCTCCTTCAAGAGGTACGGAAGCCTCCTTTCAAGAGGCCCGGAAGCCTCCTTTCAAGAGGCTCAGAAGCCTCCTTTCAAGAGGCTCAGAAGCCTCCCTTTCAAGAGGCTCAGGAAGCCTCCTTTCAAGAGGCCCTCAGAGCCTCCTTTCAAGAGGCTCAGAAGCCTCCTTTCAAGAGGCTCAGGCCTCCTTTCAAGAGCTCAGAAGCCTCCTTTCAAGAGGCTCAGGAAGCCTCCTTTCAAGAGGCTCAGCCTCCTTTCAAGAGGCTCTCAGAAGCCTCCTTTCAAGAGGCTCAGGAAGCCTCCTTTCAAGAGGCTCAGAAGCCTCCTTTCAAGAGGCTCAGAAGCCTCCTTCAAGAGGCCTCAGCCTCCTTCAAGAGGCTCAGAAGCCTCCTTTCAAGAGGCTCAGGAAGCCTCCTTTCAAGAGGCTCAGGAAGCCTCCTTTCAAGAGGCTCAGAAGCCTCCTTTCAAGAGGCTCAGGAAGCCTCCTTTCAAGAGGCTCAGAAGCCTCCTTTCAAGAGGCTCAGGCCTCCTTTCAAGAGGCTCAGGCCTCCTTTCAAGAGGCTCAGAAGCCTCCTTTCAAGAGGCTCAGAAGCCTCCCTTTCAAGAGGCTCAGGAAGCCTCCTTTCAAGAGGCCTCAGAAGCCTCCTTTCAAGAGGCTCGGAAGCCTCCTTTCAAGAGGCTCAGAGCCTCCTTTCAAGAGGCTCAGAAGCCTCCTTTCAAGAGGCCTCAAGCCTCCTTCAAGAGGCTCAGGAAGCCTCTTCAAGAGGGCTCTGAAGCCTCTTTTCAAGAGGCCTCAAGCCTCCTTTCAAGAGGCTCAGAAGCCTCTTTCAAGAGGCCTGAAGCCTCCTTTCAAGAGTCTCAGAAGCCTCTCCTTTCAAGAGGCTGGAAGCCTCTCCTTTCAAGAGGCTCAGGAAGCCTCTCCTTTCAAGAGGCTCAGTGCCTCTCCTTTCAAGAGGCCTCAGGCCTCTCCTTCAAGAGGCTGGAAGCCTCTCCTTTCAAGAGGCTCAGAAGCCTCTCCTTTCAAGAGGCTCAGGAAGCCTCTCCTTCCAAGAGGCTCAGGAAGCCTCTCCCTTTCAAGAGGCTCAGAAGCCTCTCTCCTTTCAAGAGGCCTCAGAAGCCTCTCCTTTCAAGAGGCTCAGAAGCCTCTCTTTCAAGAGGCTCAGAAGCCTCTCCTTTCAAGAGGCTCAGGAAGCCTCTCCTTTCAAGAGGCTCGGAAGCCTCCTTTCAAGAGGCTCGGAAGTCTCCTTTCAAGAGGCTCAGAAGCCTCCTTTCAAGAGGCTCGGAAGCCTCCTTTCAAGAGGCTCGGAAGCCTCCTTTCAAGAGGCTCGGAAGCCTCCTTTCAAGAGGCTCGGAAGCCTCCTTTCAAGAGGCTCGGAAGCCTCTCCTTTCAAGAGGCTCGGAAGCCTCTCCTTTCAAGAGGCTCGGAAGCCTCTCCTTTCAAGAGGCTCGGAAGCCTCTCCTTTCAAGAGGCTCGGAAGCCTCTCCTTTCAAGAGGCTCGGAAGCCTCTCCTTTCAAGAGGCTCGGAAGCCTCTCCTTTCAAGAGGCTCGGAAGCCTCTCCTTTCAAGAGGCTCGTAAGCCTCCTTTCTAGAGGCTCGGAAGCCTCCTTTCAAGAGGCTCGGAAGCCTCTCCTTTCAAGAGGCTCGGAAGCCTCTCTTTTCAAGAGGCTCGGAAGCCTCTCCTTTCAAGAGGCTCGGAAGCCTCTCCTTTCAAGAGGCTCGGAAGCCTCTCCTTTCAAGAGGCTCGAAAACCTCTCCTTTCAAGAGGCTCGGAAGCCTCTCCTTTCAAGAGGCTCGGAAGCCTCTCCTTTCAAGAGGCTCGGAAGCCTCTCCTTTCAAGAGGCTCGGAAGCCTCTCCTTTCAAGAGGCTCGGAAGCCTCTCCTTTGAAGAGGCTCAGGCCTCTCCTTTCAAGAGGCCTCAGGCCTCCTTTCAAGAGGCCTCAAGCCTCCTCTCAAGAGGCTCGGAAGCCTCCTCTCAAGAGGCTCGGAAGCCTCCTCCTTAGAGGCTCGGAAGCCTCCTCTCAAGAGGCTCGGAAGCCTCCTTTCAAGAGGCTCGGAAGCCTCCTCTCAAGAGGCTCGGAAGCCTCCTCTCAAGAGGCTCGGAAGCCTCCTCTCAAGAGGCTCGGAAGCCTACTCTCAAGAGACTCGGAAGCCTCCTCTCAAGAGGCTCGGAAGCCTCTTTTGTAAGTTATTTGTATAAAAAAATGCCAATTCTTTCCACTTTCAAAATCGGATTTCCCCAGTGTGGAATGTCGTAGACTGTGGTCTGTGTTATTGAGACAGTTTTTTTTTCTTCGAAGGCCACTAAGTAAGAAGTCGAAACAGGCGTCTGCGGTCTGCCTAACATCGCATTTCATGTTAGTGGTACATTAGGAAGGATGATATTGGCGTTGTGTCATTAACAGTGAGCAAAAGTTATTCTCTTGTCTTTATACATTCTGTTAACTTTTATTGAAGAAATAAAGCTATTATATCGATTGGTGATTCGATTATTGCTATGTTCTCTATAGGTTGGTCATCTTTCATTGAAAAACTTATTCTCATTTCTCTTGTTTCTGCTGGATTGCTCGCATAGATGTGTGTGAAATCAAATGTTACATATCTAGGATCAATGAGTCATAACATATTTTATCAAAAACAGGCCCTTCAATTCCATTTTCATAAAGCTTTCTATTGTTAAAGTCCACATGATTTAGCAAACAGTGGCAACGATTCATATTTTAGCTAAAAATAATTTGACTGGTTTGAAACTGGAATGAAATTTACTTTCAACTGTTGCAATATATTTTCATTATATAGCGCAAAACAAAAAAAAACATTTCCATATGAGCGCTAATCGATAAGAGATACACACATAGACACACATTCCATATGCATTAAAAACCTATCATATCCAATTTATTGCATCCGAAAGCCACCTGTCTGTGCGCGGGACATATTTTCCAATAAAGTAGCATATTTTCGAAAAACAGAGATAGTTCATTAAATTCCGAGCGCATAAAAATCGAACATTATAATACTCCTGATTTCCCCTCAGGCCGCGCCGAGTGGCACACAGCCCGCAGCTCCAGTCCGTGCCATCCATATGTTAATACGCATTTCCATTCAACAACCGAAAGAACATGGCTACTGACTGATATAGAGCCCAAGACTGCTACCAGCGAGGTAGCCATCACATAAAAAAAATATATACGGGAACAATTAATAATGCATGTGCTGTCATTGTCATAAATAGCTTTTGTCATCAGTGAACCATAAAAAACAGTTTTACATCACCTGAATCGTTAATGGAAATTTATGCACCGCGGACGCGGCCCTTTCCGAAATACCAACCGAAAGCTCCACGACTCCCACGGCCGGCTGTCACAACAACGAGCTGGGCCCCCTCTTTCGGCCGGTCCACTAAGCGGTCAAAGGGCCGCACCAAAATTTCCAATCTGCAAATATCTGCTTTTGTTACTCTATTTTCGGGCCGCAGAGCGCTACAGCAGAAGTACAATGCGCGCATTCCTAACCGAAAGCAATTCATAAGCCGGAGGTGTTAAAATCTCATAAACGTTCTTCGCCTTCATGACATCATGATCAAGCGTGAGCTTTCCACTCCCACGCAGAATCATACTCATGCATATGGCCATGCCGCCGCGCCGGCCGGAGGAATCGCAATCGATCACCTTCTTATTTGGCAGAGCGCGCATAGCGCCTAATCGTCTGTTAATCGTCTTTTGTTTCGTATTTTGGCTGGCGCTTTGCCGACTTTCGGCGTTGCGTGTAGCCTTAGCGAAACCATTTCATATTTAGATCCACCGGATGCCTAATGGTCGTCAGTAGAAATGTGCTGTACTGACGGCAAACGACTCCTCGTGGGTGGGAGTTTATGTTCACTCCGTTTAGTCACACAATTTATGCGCGATTTCCTCCTACGGGGTTAAGTGACCGGTTCGTAAAATTTTATTGGCCATCGCTTTGTTTTGTTTCAATGTGTCCGGAGCGGAACTGTTGCTGTTTGGATGGACGAATTGATGATGAACCTTGCTGGTGCCAACAAAAGAAATAAAAATTTGTTTCACAAATAAAAAAATATAAATTGTTACGTAATTGAACGAGCAAGGTGTCTGACGTATTTTTCTTCATTTGTAATGCTTGACTACTATAAGTTCGGATCCTGTTACGCGTAGGGGGTGGGAGGAGGTCTTCTAGGCGAAGCAGCAGGATACATTGGAGGATTTATTCGAATTTCTGCGGCGTCGAATCAAGGTCTACAGAGACAGTCTACTAAAAACACATGGACTTTGTCGGAACTGCTTCAGGACGGGGCACCATGCCAAGGAATTTCAATCAAAATACTCCTGTAAGAACTGCAAGTGTCAGCACCATACCCTAGTATGTTCTAAGCAGGGGAAGGAGAAAGAATCCAAGGTGGCGGCAGTTGCAACCAGCCATCTGTATCCAAGAATCAATAGGGATCATCCAACACCCAAGTGGCTAACGTGGCAGCCTCGTATCCGCTACAGCTCACAAACATCCAACACAACACGGGTTCTTTTGGCAACATCAGTTGTGATGACTGAGGATGACATCGGCAATCTATTTCCTGCTCGTGCGTTACTGGACTCCGGATCTGAAAATAATTTCATTACAGAGTTATTGAGTCAACGTTTACAAGTTCACTAAGATCGAGTGGATATTTCGGTAGCAGGAATTGGTTACGCGGCGACCCAAGATTCCCAAGGTTCGATTCGAAGGTGCTATTTGCCGCATCATCCTGTGGTGAAAAAGGCTTCAACAACAAGCAAGTTCCGCGTTGTTTTCGATGCCTCCTGTAAAACGTCTTCAGTAGTTTCGCTCAACGATGTACTTCTGGTGGTACAGGAAGATCTCCGGTCCATAATTCTTCGGTGTCGGACCAAACAGATAATGTTAGCATCGGATGTGGAGAAAATGTTCCGCCAAGTCATTGTTCGTGCTGAAGATTGCCCTCTACAATGCATCTTCTGACAAAATTCCCCATTGCAAACTGTCCGTACGTATGAGCTGAATACGGTAACGAACGGAACGAAGCCTGCACCGTTTTTATCCATCAGGACGCTACAACAACTCGCACTGGATGGGGGAAAACTTTTCCCGTTTGCAGCACAAGCAACCATGGATGATGTCATTACGAGTGTGAATGACGAGGAAACAGCAACGTTGGTGCAGAAGCAACTGAATGCAATGTCAAGAGGAGGTTTTCAACTTCGCAAATGGGCATCGAACTGTCCAGCAGGCATTCCCGAAGAAAACTTGGCGAATCGTACTTCGAATGGGATTAACTTGGGCCCTGATCCAGCAGTAAAAACCTTAGGGCTGACTTGGATTCCATCTTCGGACATTCTAAGGTTCCAGTTTCATAGCGATACAGTTCATACAAAACGCAACGTGTTGTCAGTGATTGCCACATTATTCGATCCCTTAGGACTTCTGGGAGCTGTTACTACTACGGCAAAAATATTGATGCAGCTTATGCGGACCTTACCTGACGAAAATAAACAACCCTTAAATTTGGACCAGCTGCTACCTTCGAAGGTGGGTGAGTCCTGGAGAAAGTTCCACTAGAAACTACCCATACTGAATCAAGCGCGAATCATTCCAGAAGCGGTTGAGCTTGAGCTCCATTGTTTCTCCGACGCCTCGGAGAAGGCTTACGGTGCTTGGTCATACGTCCGAAATACGGCGGCACACGGGAAGGTGAAGGTTCGACTACTTTCTTCCAAATCGAAAGTGGCTCCGTTAAAATGGCAAACAACCACTAGGCAGGTACATTGCGGAGCGGTTTTGGCTGCACAATTGCACGAGAAGGTGCGAACGGTGCGGTGCCAACCATATGGCGAAAATTCAAACAATTACGGAAGGCTGTCGGTGGAGTCATGTTCCCGGAGCACAAAATCCGGCAGACCTAATATCCCGAGGAATACCGCCTCAGGACATCCTGGAAAATCAATTTTGGTGGAGAGGTCCCACCTGGTTGGAGGCAAACTCAGATCAATGGCCAAGATCACCAGAATCGGTAACACCTGAGGAGGAATAAGAAGAAAAACGGCGGACAATTAACACAGCAGCTGTTTCTACTGTCAACGAGTTCAACCAGGAGTATATTAGCAAGTTTTTATCGTATACTGACCTGATACGCCGCACTGCATACTAGTTGCGTCTGTCGACATTACTCCGAGCACCGCAAACCAGCCGGAAGGATACGGGACTTTTCACCACATCCGAGTTAAGGAAGGTAGAAGGTACGTTAATTCGTCTGGTGCAGAAAGAAGTATTTGCTGAAGATTTGAAGGCAATCTCTGCGGGAGG
This sequence comes from Armigeres subalbatus, assembly GCF_024139115.2. Lineage (NCBI taxonomy): Eukaryota > Metazoa > Arthropoda > Insecta > Diptera > Culicidae > Armigeres > Armigeres subalbatus. Next base: position 410,082 of record NW_026943013.1, read on the forward strand.
AAATGTTCCAAAAAGGTCACAACTACGCTGGTTCAACCCATTTCTTTTCAAGGACCAACTTCTTAAACTAGGAGGACGACTGAAGCACTCTTTGGAGTCAGATGAAGCGAAGCACCAGTTGTTCTTCCAGCTCGATATCCGTTCACCCGGCCGCTTCTTTAGCATTACCATGATAAATAGCTTCATGTGTGGCCTCCGCTTATACAGGTACAAGCGTAATCAGGAGCATCGTGCATAGATGTCAAAAATGCTTCCGATGCAAACCAACTGCTGTACAACAATTCATGGGAGATTTGCCGGCCGCAAGGGTAACAATATCCCGCCCGTTTTCTGACACAGGAATGGATTACTTTGGCCCTATTCATCTGCGACCAATTCCAAGCCGAGTAACTGTTAAGTCTTCCATAGAAGTTTTTGTTTGCCTTTGTACAAAGGCGGTTCACCTAGAACTAGTGTCATATTTGTCCACTGACCGGTTCCTGCAGGCGCTCCGCAGATTTGTGGCAAGGAGAGGTCTATGTACAAATATTTATTCCGACAATGGCACTAATTTTGTCGGTGTCCGAAATCAGATGAAGGATCTATTGCAGTTGCTGAAGAGTCATGATCATAACGACGCCGTATATAGAGAGTGCGCCAAAGATGGGATTCAGTGGCATTTCATACCACCAAGTGCCCCTTATTTCGGAGGGTTATGGGAAGCAGCCGTGCGGTCCACCAAGCACAATTTACTGCGAGTAATAGGCGATTCACCAGTATCTCCGGAGAATTACACCACCCTACTTGCCCAGGTTGAAGCTTGCTTACATTCTTACCCCCTAACGCAATTTTCTGACGATTAGTTGGTACAGCCCTGCAATCCATTCCGGAATCTGAGTATGGTGGATTTCCAATCAAGACCCTACAACTCACTCAAAAACGGCTGCAGAATTTCTGGAAGAGATGGTGCAGAGAATACCTTTGCCAACTGCAGATCAGAAACAAACGCTGTCAGCCAGCAAACCAAGTCGAGATAGGTAAACTAGTCGTGATCAAGGACGTAAGCCTGCCTTCTATAAATTGGAGAATGGGGCGGATCAGTGTTGTACATCCAGGAAGCGACGGAAGTGACAGAGTAGTCGCCCTGAAGATTGACTCGGGAAACTTAATTCGACCCATTGAGAAGCTATGTATCCTGCCGCTTCCAGAAGAAAATGGCAACCTACATTCCACTGCATCAGGAACTTCTAAGTAGTAGTGCACGGCAGCTAAATAAAATTTCCATTTAAAATTAGAAATTTTCCATAAACAATTAGGAAATTGCCAATAAAAAAATCAGGGTATGAGCAATAAATAATTATAAAATTTCCACAAATGAGACAAAATTTCCATAAACTATTAAGAACTTTCCACAAAACAAATATAAATAAGCACTTTTAAAAGCAAAAATAGCAATTATAAAGAAGAATTTTCCATAAAGAAATAAAAATGTTCCACGAAAAAATACAAAATTTCCATAAATAAATCAATATTTGCAATAAACAATTACAGAATTGTCCAAAAAGTTTATATTTTCTTCCATAAAAAATCAAAAACTTTCTACAAAATAATCAATAAAGGGCAATAAAAAACAAGAAAACTTCCATTAAAAATACAAGAAAGCAATAAAGCTGATGAAATTTTACATGAACTTTAAACGCTTTTAAAGAAGGGTCATCTATGGAAAAAAGCACAGTTTGATTGATTTTTTATATTTCTTTATGGAATTTTTTATTTTTATTGCTTTTATTGATTATTTCGTGGAAAATTTTATTTTGTTATGGAAAAATATATTTATTTTGTGGAAAATTTTGTTATTTTTATTGCTAATATTGATTTATTGATGGAAATTCTGTATTTTTTCGTGGAACATTTAATTTTTTTATGGAAAATTATTCTTTGCAATTAATTTTTGCTTTTAAAAGTGCTTATTTATTTTTGTTTTGTGGAAAATTTTTAATTGTTTATGGAAATTTTGTTTTATTTGTGGAAATTTTATATTTATTTATTGCTCATACCCTGATTTCTTTATTGGCAATTTTCTATTTTCTTATGGGAATTTTCTAATTGTTTAGGGGAGTATTTATTTTAGTCGTAGTGCACTATCCCATTTCTCCTTCCCATCCTGCTGAAGTGGATCGGTTTCTTTCATTTCAGATATTAGACAAATTTCAGGGTGACTAAGGATGCTTAGGAATAGAGCAACCACCCAAACTACATCCCTGACATCCCACAACTGTTGAACCTCAAAGCATGCGAGAGAAACACGATCTCTGCTGTATATCTCCACCTCGCACTGTTATCTCCCCGAGCACACGGTTATCATCACTGCGATGGATGGACGCGCGTGTGATAATGAAGGCTGGACATTTGGCGAGAATAGCGGTGAGAGTTCGACCATATCTACGTTCATCAACCCGAAGGAAAAACATCGCAGAGGAGTGGCTGGACGGACCAATTCGAATCGATAGTCAGTCCAATTTCGCCAGGTCACTGCGACGCACATATGGCAGACCAATCACCGGCACATATCAATTTGTGTTTTATGTTTCGTGCTCCTTTTCATTATTAGCCGTAAGAGTAAAATTTAATATACCTAGTGTTAAAGAATGAAGCGAATTTTGCATGTACATAAGCCTAAATCAAGTGTAGTGTGTTTGAAACAGAACGTCGCGAGTTATTCGGTTTAATATGAAAAATTGAACATTGGAGATGCTAGAAAATTCTTAACCCTGAATGAAGGTGCATGCAAGTTCACAACAATACGGCTGGAACAAGGTCGATGTTTGGAGCTGGAATCGACAGCTATTCGAATTAAGGAAATTGGGCCAGTTCCAATAATTCTTATTTATTCCTTTTTCATTCTTCTTTATTCCTCCTTCACTTCTCTCTATTAGGCTTCGGCCTAATGACCCAGCATCATGACGATCAAATATACGAATGGTTTAGGTATGAAAAATAATTATCAATTTTGTTTGCGTTTTGGGGAAAATTTAACACAAATACAAGACTTGAAAACTTCTTCACAAAACACTGAATTAATTGTACTCAAATTAATTGTAATAAATTGACTCCGGTATCTAAATTAATTGTATTTGTTGTATTTGTATCTGCATTATCAAAAGGTGAGGAAACGTACCTTCGTTTCAAATCACCTGAAACGATTTTTTTTCGAAATACCGCATATCCTTAACAATGAGAATGTTTGACCAATCCCAGTCAAATAGTAATTCTTTGTGAAATTTCACTAATTTTGGTCACGGAGTAGCAACCTTGGATGTATTGTAACCAAGTGTTACAAGATTTTTAGTTTTTAAAATGTGCTAAATTTATTTTATTATTGTCCCGTTCCTAAGGTTGTTACTACCCGATCTGCTACCCGATCCATCAGCTTTTCCTTCCGACTATTACCACCCCCCTTTGGAGGCCAAACCCACGGATACAAGATCTTCGGCGAGCGCTCGTCCACCGTCAGCGAGAACACCAGCATCGCGACTCCAACAGCAGCAGTACCGATACGTCCCTCACCCCACAACTTCCAATAAAACACCCACTGTAAACGTAATCAATAGTTCGTTCAAATTAATTTCCACCCACACGCATATTCAATAAAAACCATAGTTTCCATCCCAATAGCTAGTTTAAAAATAAGCTGAGTAAGGTGACAATAAGGTGCACGTTGTTCGCGAAGCCCCTCCGATTGCCCAGTAGTAAGCCGGCTTTGAGACCCAGTTCGAGGGGTCACTTGCTATTGAACAGTTTACCGCGAGCTAGAGAAGGGTAAAAGTATAATCGGTCAAAGCTAAGCTGAATGCTAGCTAATTTGATTATTTACAGTTACAACAGACGAATTTCGCGCCAACTCTTCTATGGGGCTGGCAGCACCATCTCAGAATCGAATGAAACTTGAAGGGCATAAAAATATGATGTTTCTAGGCCACTCTGCATACTTAGTTTTTCAAAAATAGTCAAGAGTAACATTTGATGAGGGTCTATTTTTTACGTTGATTTTTTTTAAATCGATTCTACTCTAAAATTACAGGACCTACAAAAAAGTGTTGTATGGCAGACTGTCGTGAAAATCCTTGGAGTTATTTGAAAATATATAAAAAAAAATACAAAACCAATTTCCACACTGAAAAAAAATTGGTTTTAAAAATTAAAATCGATATGTACTACAAAAACCTTATCTCAGAAATCGATGAAATTTTTTCTGTAGATAGGTATTTTAATTATCTAACTTTTCTGGGAATAATGTTCCTGTGACATATTTAAGGAAAAAAAGTTTTTCTAAGAAAGACATTTGTCATGTCCATATTGAGTGAAAATTTATCATCGTATTTTATGACGACAGCGCCAATTATTGGTTCAGCAGCCTATCATCAACCAACGACACATTTTGGACGTATAAAAAATCAAGTGCCAATAAATTCCAAAAATGTTGTGCAAATATTGGAAATCCAAAATGCACTCGCTTCGAAAAACTGAAAGGTGAATCGGCATCAATTATTGAAAAAATAAATACGCTGGGATATATGCACCAGCTAAGTGAAGGAATGATTATTTGTGAATGTGTGTTTATCCTTTCATCCGATTCATCGTTTGGAATCAAAAAGTTTATATAATAAAAAAAATCAACCTCTATTTCTTTTTGCTAAACCAATTTTAATCTTTACATCTATTGATTTATTTTCTCGGTAAATAAAACGCTCTGTTCTTCTTCTTCTTCTTCTTCAATGGCTCTACATTCCAACTGGAACTTGGCCTAGCTTTTCAACTTAGTATTCTATTAGCATTTCCTCAGTTATTAATTGAAAGCTTTTCTATGCCCACCATTGCATGAGTATGTATCTTGTGTGGCAAGTACAATGGATACACTATGCCCAGGGTGTTGAGAATGTTTCCAACCCGAAAACATCCTAGACCGGACCGAGAATTGAACTCACCATCTCCGGATTGGCAGTCCTACGCCTTTGCTCGCAAGGCTACTGGAGACCCCTGTTATGTTTCAGAAACGCTCTGTTATGTTTCAGATTTTACAGTTTAGACAAATTTACAATAGTCCATTAAACATCACAATTTTGTAAATCTGGTCATTTGTGTGAAACATTGATATAAGAAATCTAGGAAAATATACGTCCTTTTCAAATGTTGGTTCACATTAAGGTGGTTATACAACAAGGCCACACATCGGCTATCTTGGAAATCACGTGCTTTATCTAGTGATTTTTCAAGAGCACTAATTGAGAGAACCACAACGCCAATGGGGATGAAACATCCGTAGATCGTTTGCTTACTCATGCTAAACAATCGACTTTAATTTCAGCATTGTACGAACATTATTACGCTAGATTTGAACTTTTGATAATAGGAGTAGAAAACCGTATGGTGAATTTGAAATTCACCACATGGCTTGATTGTATAATCACCTTAATGTTAAATTATGCTAAATTGCTTCTTGGACAATTTTTTATACGTCCAAATGTGTCGTTGGTTGAAGATCGGCTGCTGAACCTATAATTGGCGCTGTCGTCATAAAACACGCTGATAAAATTTCAAAATTCACCACACGCTTATCTGCATATATTTCCAAAAGCCCAAACAGAGCCGAAAGTCAAATTATGATTGTTCAGCATAACTAAGTAAACGATCCACCATTATTTCAGCCCCACACGCGTTATGGTTCTTTCACCTCGTGCTCTTGAAAAAAAATATTGGAAAAGCGCATGGTTTACAAAATGGACGATTTCTGGCTTTATTCTCGCCTTAATATGTCACAGGAACATTAGTCCCAGAAAAGTTAGATAATTAAAATACCTATCTGCAGAAAAAATTCCATCGATTTCTGAGATGAGGGTTTTTTGTAACATCAATTTTATTTTTTTTTATTATTTTTTTTTTCAGTGTAGAAATTGGTTTTTAATTTTTTGAGATATTTTTACAAAAGAAATCTAGGAATTTCAGGACAGTCCGCTATACAACACTTTTTTGTAAGTCTTGTCATTTTAGAGTTAAATCTATTTAAAAAAAATCAGTGAAAAAATAGGCCCTCATCAAATGTTACTCTTGAATTTTTTTGAAAAACTAAGTATGCAAAGTGGCTAAGAAACACCATATCTTTATGCCCACTTATGTCGAATTCGCTTTTAAATCTAGGTAAGTACCAACCCGACTGAATAAAAAAACATTTTCAGTTCCATCTGTCATTGGATATGTTGGTGTGCGTAGCATCGTGTTTGTTTTGATTCGAAACATATGATCACCCAACCAGACTGACAGTGCGTTGGCCACAACTAATCATGTCATGATAAAAGCCTGGGGTACATGTATCCCGGGCTTCGCTGACCCCAGAGGGTACCTTGGACGAAATTCGTAATAGCGGACATATTACAATTCCAATAAGAAACTATTGGTAAAGTTTTAATAATTGTATAAATTGTACAAAATTATGAAATATGTTAAGATTATTCTTCTTAACTGAAATATTAAATTTGAAGGTTCAGAACCTTTGAAGCATAGAGGCTTTTAAAAAAAAAAACTTTTGGAAGCCTTCTTCTACGCGGTTCGAAAGCCTCCTTCTAAGGAAAATAATTGAAATATTAAATTTGAAGGTTAGGATGAAGGCTTTTTTTCCAAAAAAAAAAGCTGTTGGAAGACTCCTTCAAGAGACTCGAAAACCTTCTTTCAAGTGGCTCGGGACCAGCTTTTTAAAAAGCTTGGAAACCTTCTTTCGAGGGGCTCGGAATTTTTCTTTTAGTCAACCCCCTTGGAAGTGGTTCGGAAGCCCCTCATTCAAGAGGCCCCTTTTTTAAGAGGATACCAAGCCACTTTTTTCAGAGGGTTTGAAGCCCTCTTCAAAAGACCCGGAAGCCCCCTTTCAAGTGGCTCGGAATTCTTCGTTCAAGAAACTTGGAAGCCTATTTTCAAAAGGCTCGGCAAACTCATTTTAAGATGGTTAATAACTCCTTTCAAGAGGCTAGAAAGACCCCTTTCATCAGGCTCGGAAACCACCTTTCGAAGGGACTCGGGATTGTTCTTTCAGCCAGCCCCACTTTCAATTGGTTCGGAAGCCTCTTTTTGAAAGGGTAGGAAGCCCCCTTTCAAGATGCTCAGAAGCTCACTTTCAAGAGACTCGGAAGCCCCCTTTCAAGTGGCTCGAAAACTTCCTTTGGATGGGCTCGGAATTTTTACTTTGAGAAGCTAAGGAGCATACTTTCAAAAGGCTCAGAAATGCCATGTAAAGATGACCAAAGCCTCATTTCAAGAGGCTGGAAGGACCATTTTTCATGAGGTTCAGAAGCCCCATTTTAAGAGGCTTAGAATTCTCCGTTCGAGGCGCTCGGAATCCTTTTATCCAACCATCACGAGGGGCTCGGAAGCCTGTTTTCAAAAAGGTCGGAAGCCCAGTTTCTAGTGGCTCGGAATTTTCCTTTCGAGTGCCAGTGTTGGTAAAGACTCAAAATCTCAAAACTCATGGATGATTCAAATCAAGCGTGAGTTGAAACGCATCCAACTCAGCAACTAAAAACTCATGGATGAGTTGAATCATCCATTTGAATCATCGTAGGTTTTCTTTTGTTCTCTTTCGTTAAAAACGGTGAATTGACGTTTGTCGCATAAAATATTAAACACTCTTCCATGTATATGCAATAAATTGCCCCCAAATTGATTTCAAATGCGTTTTTAAACCAAAATGATTTTTTGGCAAATAAGTGGAATGATGCGTTTTAGCATGAAAAATTCAAGCGTGATGCATTCCTTTAAAATCGCAGACGATTTCGTTAGTACGGGAGCGCTCGTTGATTGAGATTTATGAGTGATTTTACCAACACTGCGAGTGACTGGGAATTCTTCTTTCAAGAAGTATACTTTCAAACTGCTCAACAACGTCATTTCAAGATTCGCATTTCTCAAAGCCTCCTTTCAAGAGACTCGAAAGACCCCATTCATGTGGCTTGGAAGCCTCCTTTTGAAAGCCTCGGAAACTCCCTTTTGAGGTGCTCGGAATTATTCTTTCAAGAGACTTGGAAGCATACTTTCAAAAGGTTCAGAAACGTCATTTCAAGATGCTCAAAAGTCTCTTTTAATAGGTTCGAAGGCACTCTTCGGTTCTGCACTAAAGTTTTTTCGGTTCTGCATAGTATCCCAGGCAGAAGGCATGAACAGAATAACAAAACATGATATGGACTTGATTGATATAAGAGACAAAAGAACAGGCAACAATATCAAAAATTTGCACCGAAATATCATTTAAATATCAAGATATGCTATGGATAAGAACAAACTAATGGCACTTGAAATCTATCACTTATTACAAAAACATATCTTGATATCCTCATGATATTTTAGTGCAAAATCTTGATATTGTCGTCTGATCTTTTATCTCTTATATCAATCATGTCCATTTCTCATTTTGCTATCTTATCAACATTTGATATTATTGAGCTATTTTCGTCTACTCGGGATTCGTTCAGAAAATCCTACAGAAATTACTCCAAATAGTCCTCAAGAATTTCGAACAGAATTCCTACAATCCTCAGGAAACTACGCCAGGAATTCTTCCAGTTTTCTTTCGGAAGTTACTCCTCGAATGCCTCAGAAAGTTACTCCAAGAATTCCTCCGAAATTGTCTCCAGGAATGCCCCCGAAAGTTCCTCCAGGAATTCCTTTGGAAGTTCACTCGGAAGTTCTTCCACATATTTCTCCGGAAATTCATCGGAGGAAATCCTGGAGGACTTCCGGATGAATTCCTGAGAAAACTTTTGGAGGAATTACTGGAGGAATTTCTGAAGAAACTTTTGGAGGAATTCCTGAAGGAACTTCCGGAGGAATTCTTGGAGGAACTTCCGGAGAAATTCCTGAAGGAACATCTGGAAGAAATCGTAAAGTATCTTCCCGTGGGATTTCTGATGGATCTTCTGGACAAATTCCCGAAGGAACTTCTGAAGGAATTCCTGAAAGAAATTCCAAAGGAATGTTTGTAGGAAATAAGGGAGGAATTCCTGAAGGAGCTTCAGAAATTATTCAAGAGGGGTTGCCTGGAAGATTTTTTGCAGGAATTTCCATATTAACTCGTGGAGCAACTTCCAAAGAAAGTGCTCAAAATATTCGTAGAGTGCTCAAAATATTCCTAGAAAAATTATCAAAAGAATTCATCACGAAGGAATTCCTTGAAAAAACTATGCCTGAAGAATGTCACTGAGGAATTCCTGGAAGATATCGCCATGGAATGCATACAAGAATTCAAGAAAGAATTACTGAAAGAACACATGTTGCAATGTTTTTATGTTGCAAGAATTCTCGAAAGATTTTTTTGCAAGAATTCCTTGAATAATCTAGGCCCATATATTTCCGTTCAATTCAAATACTCCTAAGGGGTTACTGGAAGAAATCTATAAGGAATTCATTTAAAAAATTCAAATGAAAATAAATATCATAATCGAAATTCGTCAACAGCGTGTTTGGGACAATTCAATTATGACGTCCACTACTTTTTGAGATTTCTTGAACCCCCTCCCTGCTATGTACAGTATATGTACTGTAACAAAATCTTTGACCCTCTTCCCCCTAAAATCTGTGACGTCAATATTGAATGACTCTTTCCCAATTTTGTTTGACCGTTATGGATAAATGGCTATTCCTAACAGCCCGTTCCAAATCTACCTTCTTGGTAAACGTCACCCTTCTGACCAATTGATTTCGATTTGTTCAGCAAAAACAATCGAAATTCAATTCAACGATAAAAATATCACCAAATGATTGAGAGATCAGTCCCACCGTAATGTGTAAAAGACAATGTATTTGTCCATCGCCATCCCGAGGAAGACACAACAATAGGCCAGTGCGAAGCAACAAGATTCGGCCCCCGGTACGTCTTCTTGTTTCTCCATGTCCTAAATCCCTGGGAACGAAGTTCGTTTCGACATTCCCAAAATTTATTTTATCGATAGAAGGCATCAACATGAACAGTTGACAAAACAGGTGGCCAGAGGCCCTGGGAATTTTTAGTCTGCTTTTTTTTCCAGTCGAGATATCGGTTTTATTTTTCTTATGAAGAAAGAAACAGCAGGTAGAGAATCCGATTCTGTATGCAGTCAAACCATCATAATAACTCGTCCGTCCGCGCGTCTTCGGTTGACACAGGATGCGAAGGTGGAGTCGAAGACAAAATGTTGATGGTCAATTGACAAAATTATTGCCACTGGGTGAGGAATAATTCAAAACTTCATTCGAGCAATTTATGGCCACCGTCCAATGAGAACCCCTTTCTTTTGTATTGAAAAATTTGTCAAACCGAATGGAGCTTGTAGGAAATTTATTGATTAAATTATGGAAATTGGTTTATTGTTTTATTGTAGCCAGTTGCGCTTAGAACTAAACGCGTACCGAACGCAGGACGGTTGGGATTCAATGCATATCTAAGGAAGGATGGTGTAATATGCGCCTTTCAATTCACTTCAATACTTTTTCAAGATATGTACCTCAAATGAGCGAAATGTCGTATAGTATGAGGTGAAGTATGAACATAATTATGATTTTCAGATGCGATGTGATTGTTTCCGAACTCAAAACTAACGATCGACAAAAACCAGAACCAAACTGATCCTGACAACCATTTTTTTTATGGTTTCATACCTCATTACTTTTTAGACCACTTTCCTCCATTCAAGATTTACGATACCCGCTGATGAATATATAACAATGTAGTAGGCTCATCTCATTGGGCACTCTCCGGGTGGATCTTTCAGCTTTCGCATCGTCTGGTCCGTGGACTTGTGCCTGTTCATGCGTATAATTGAGTTTGGGTCTCCTCCCGAGCCAGAAATGTGTAGCCCGGCACCGCCGCTACTGCCCCCATGGGTGTACAACGTGAACTGCTTCCTGACCGTGTGCATTTATTCAAATTTAATCCGGGAAATCGTTTTCGTTTATTGTGCGGTAGAAACCCGAGTAGAAAACCAGCAGATGTATATGGGAGCGATCTAGGCCTAGTCCCCAGTCCCCGCAAGTTCGCCTTGGACGGATGCTCTTTGTGGGTCGGTTTGGATGTTGATTGTGGTCACAGAGCCGCAACGGTAACAATAATAGCCAGTAACCGATATATGGGCAATCCGAATTTACAACCGAGCAGCATTGGCGCTCGAAATCGTTGAATTAGCATATCAACCCTCTGCTGCTTTGCTTCTGCCTATTGGGCGCATAAATTATTCAGAAAACAGTAGAAATTGATACGGAGAATACCCTCATACGAGTGCGTTGGACATCCACTGATTAGACTTGTGCGCTGGTGAACGCTCTCTCGGCAGCATTGTCATCCTACATTTTTTTTCCGGTGGCCATGATGTAGCATAATTGGGAAAACAAATTCGAGGAATTTGGTTCGGTTTCGATCGAGGTAATAAACATTGAATACCTTAATTTTGATTCTAACTCGCTTACATTAGATAAGCTTAATATATCATATTTGAACTGATCTTCAATGGAATAAACCAGATACCCAGATAGACACAAACATTTTATAATTTCCAGCTGCAAAACTCCTAAATCTGTTTGCAGAAAAATAAATAAGTAGAATCAATTGAAAACTAGTTAGTAGTGGCACATATGCCTGCCCCTGATGACAAATCTTCCCACTATTGTTGTGTTTGATTACCAGGGCTTGTATTGAACAATTTAAAACTCTTCAAGTCTAGATCCAACCATTTTTCCTAGAAGGGAAACCCATAAATTACAAACGGTTAACAATCGTTTCGATGTTTCAAACGAACGGTGCGATATCAAATGATGATGTACACATCTCACCCTCGCCAGCATGGTCCACCTTGTACAGGAAAAAAAAGAATAGAAAACAACGTCAACAGAAAGCGAGCTTGGCCATGTCTCAAGAAGGACACAAAATTTGTCAAAATATTACCCGTTCGGGACCGAGAACAAAACGCCTAACACAATGGAGATAAAACAAGGCGAGAAACCGTCCCCGTTCGGTAGGAGACATAAACGCGCTGAGCTGTGAGATGTGTTGCTTCTGGGATCGAGCAGCCGTGAGGCGGCCGGCCGACTATGCGCCTGGAAGATTGTCTTTTATTATGCAAGCCCTGATGTACTTACTCTTCCAGGAACAGACAAACGATGAACTACTCGATGAACATCACGGGAGTTGTCACTTCGGATTCGTTTTTTGTTCTCTTCGTGGGATTTATTAGGGGTTGAAATGTTTATGTAACATATGTTAATTGTTCATATTTTATATTTTTTTTTCTTTTTTATAAAAAATAAATTAAAAATATTTTAATATTGCAAAGCTATAAGCATGAAAAGAATTTTAATCTTTCACTTTTTGAGTACACCTTCATTTCAACAACTCACCGCAAGAGCAAGAAAATATTGGTCTTATATTTGTTGGAATGGTCTGATTGATGAGAAATTTATCGATTTTTAACATTTTTGTGTAACTTTCTCTTTGCTACCCTTTCAGTAGCAGTAGTCATAACGAACGGTTTCTTGGTAGACAGCAATTTTTTTTTCGTCACCAGATAGCAGCGTTGTTCCAATGTGGAGAATACGATTCGAGATGACAAATGCACAATAAGGGTCCGGTTGGAGAATTAAAAATTTAAAACAATATACGTACCTACGGAGAGCAGCAACAACAATCTTCGTAGGGTTAGCTCAGTCAAGATCCGCCGATGGTGGATGCGCACATGGAGATGAAGATTAATGCAGCACGATTCTGTCCCACAGCAGCCATCAGCTAGCTGCTGCAGAGTGTAAGCAAGCCCAGCAATTGGCTGTTGATGACAAATTTATTCAAATTTATGAAGTGAAATTAAAATTTCATCAACTCGCTCTTTCCGAGGCGATGGTTTGGTGATTATTCGTGATTTGTTACTTGTCTGACGACGTTGTTATCTGTTCATACCTTTCTCAGATAAGATGAGTAATGGGGACACGCAGGGGGTGTTGAATATTCAGAACATTCCTCACTATCAAGAAGTTGATGATCTTAACATTTAAGATTTGAGTCAGACGCGGATTAATCATTTTAAAAGCTTGAAAAAGTTCAATGCCCTCGGTAATGATAAGAACACATTATGTTTCAAAAGTTTTCAATAAATGCTAATTTGTTGAGTTCAACAAATATTCGTTAGGAATAAAAAATCCCCCCCTGCTATTTCAAAATTTTGTCATTACTGCAGTTTAACCTTAGTAAGATGTTGGGGTCAATATGACCCAAAACGAAACTTCAAAGTAGAATAACTTTTTACCTGATAATCCGATCGTTTTGAAATTTCTTGACTTTTAATATTTTGTGGAAATGAAGCATCTGACATGAAAAAAGTATTTTAAGGTGCAACAGGAACGACCCCACAAAAAAAGTTACGAATAAGATGTTGGGGTCATATTGACCCAGAAATGTAAACGCTTACAAAACAGTCAAATTATAACCGAATTACAAAGTTTATATACCGCTCAAAAGATAAACTCATCAATTTTGTAGCTATGTGATGATATGCTGGTTCTGGAGACAATGGCCACCGGGAAACGACTTCCACGGGGACCTTGTCGGTCATATAAGAGGATAAAAATCGCTCCATATATGCCATTCGATCGCTAATTCTTCATAGATTCTCTTAAAACGGTAATGTATGGTCCATGAGAGGGCTTCTGACGAATGTGGCCACTCCTGGTACATGCAAGGTGCCCCCGGGGAACCCGCAGGAGGAGACATTTCCGTTTTAGCACCAAAATATGCCGTGCGGCGGCTCTTTTGTCATGATTTTCCACCAAATAGATGATAATGCGCTTGAAATCGATAAAAGACCATATTGGCCACTACTGGTACATGCAAGGTGCCCCCCGGGAACCCGCAGGAGGAGACATTTCCGTTTTAGCACCAAAATATGCCGTGCGGCGGCTCTTTTGTCATGATTTTCCACCAATCAGATGGTTATGCGCTTGAAATCGATAAATGACCACATTGGCCACCCCTGGTACATGCAAGGTACCCCCGGGGAACCCGCAGGAGGGGACATTCCCGTTTTAGCATCAAAATATGCCGTGCGGCGGCTCTTTTGTCATGATTTTCCACAAAATAGATGATAATGCGCTTAAAATCGATAAAACACCACTTTGGCCACTCCTGGTACATGCAAGGTGTCCCCGGGGAACCCACAGGAGGGGACATTTCCGTTTTAGCACCAAAATATGCCGTGCGGCGGCTCTGTCGTCATGATTTTCCACCAAACAGATGGTTATGCGCTTGAAATCGATAAATGACCACATTGGCCACTCCTGGTACAAGCAAAGTGCCCCCGGGTATTCCGTATGGGAGGACATTTCCGGTTTAGCACCAAAATATACCGTGCGGCGTCTCTTTCGTCATGATTTTCCACAAAATAGATGATTATGCGCTTGAAATCGATAAGTGACCACATTGGCAATGCCTGGACCCTATGAGGGGACCCCAGGGAACCCGTAGAAGGGGACATTTCCATTTTTACACCAATATAAGCCGTGCGGCGGCTCTTTTGGTGTTTTCCCGTCGAACAGATGGACGTGCGCTCGAAATCGATAAGGCTCCTCGGAGAACACGTAGAAGATGGCATTTCCATTTTACACCAACATATGTCATGCGGCGGCTCTTTCGTCGTGGTTTTCCTCCTAATACGTCCCCCCGAAATCGATTATTGAAATATTGTCCACCCTTAGAACTTATTAGGTGCCCCAGGAGCCCGTAGAACAGTACATATCCATTTTAACACCAAAATAGTCCGTGCGGTGGCTCCTTCTTTGTTATTTTCTACCAAACAGATGGTCATGTGCTTGGAGTTGATTAGTGATATTGTCTACTCTTGGAACCTTTGAGATGACCTGCGAACCCTTAGGAGAGGACATTTTCATGGTTATATCAAATGTACTGTGCCGCTTGCGGCAGCTCTATCTACGTCTATCATTGTCTACCCTGGCCACAAGTCTTCAAAAAGTTGGTTATGCGCTTGAAATTGTTCTTCATTTGAAATTGAGTATACTGAGTCAAATTAAAAAAATAGTTTCTGGGCTACTGTGATGATTCCTTCGAACAGCTCTCCAAGAATTTTCTATTTCACATCTCGATATTACCATTAGTCGATGGTCCCTTCAATATCGACTCATATAAGTTTGAGGTTTTCACCGATCGCCGTGGACAATGATATGAAAACGCAACATTTTGATATAAAAAAAATCTCTCTTTCTGTGAGACTCCTGCGGGTACCTTGTAGGTTGTAGATATTAAGTTCAGAATGAATGACCTATTTGATAGAAAAAAAACAAGATTAATCTACCTAGTGGTGATGGTGCCTTTATCGTTCGTTCAAAAGGGTTGAGAAATATATAAGAAAAGTCTAATATAACACTAATAGGTAGATAGCTCTTATTTTTCATATTTGTTTATTTGCATTCTAAAACTTTCTGCTGAACGCAACTTATTGCAAGCCAATCGGATGAGCATAAGTGCCAGAATAGTGATTTTCCCATGTAGCTGCTGAAATTAGTATTTTGGCCAATTTTCAATAGGAAACAATAGGGCAGGATTTTCGTCGAATGCTATTTACTGCGAGCAATTCGGTTGAGGAAAAGATTTTGTGTGCACAGACACTTTCAATGAGTTCTTCAAGGCACTCCACAATAACCGAAATTGAGCCTGGGGTTCCCCCGGGTTGATATTAGATTTCAAGAGCATTACCAACTATTTGATGGTAAATTATAGTGAAAGAGCCGCTGCACGGCATGTCTTTAAGGGCCGATGTCCACGTAAAGTTTTTTCACGCTGCTTGCACGCCGCGTTCACGCAAGGTACCCAGCATCAAATGGAGTAATGCACACGTAAACGTGTGCACGACTACATTTGATGCCGGATACCTTGCGTGCACGCAGCTTGGAAACACGCTACGTGGGCATAAGTAACAGTAAGAGTAAGAACGGAAATGTCCTCTTATATGAGCTCCACGGCGGTACTTCATAGGTTCCAAAATGGAAAATGTGGTCACTTATTCATTTCGGAATTAAAACGGAAATGTCACCATCTACGGGTTCCCCGTGGGCATCTCATTGGTTCCAAGAGTGGCCAATGTGGTCACTTATCGATTTCAAGCGCATAATTATCTATTTTGTGGAAAATCATGACGAAAGAGCCGCCGCACGACATATTTCGGTGTTAAACGGAAATGTCATCTTCTACGTGTTCTCCGAGGGAGCCTCATAGGTTTCAAATGTAGCCAATGTGGTTCAAGAGTGGCCAATGTGATCACTTATTGCTTTCGAGCGAATAACCACACGCTTAAAATCAATAACACAGAGATGTGTTTGCATCACACAAAACGGACCTAATGCGGAACATCCCCTAGATGAGCGACAGTTACACAGGCACAAAAATGCCTCGTACGGTCGTGATAACGGTCCATGTCAACGTTTGTACAGATTCCTTGTTCCATGAGGCACCAAATACTGTTGAAAATATTGAAATCCAAGCTTCAATAAAACTACACGAGCTATTTTTGTGCCTGTGTAACTGTCGCTCATCTAGGGGATGTTCCACATTAGGTCCGTTTTGTGTGATGCAAACACATCTCTGTGTTATTGATTTTAAGCGTGCATCTCTTTGGTGGGAAAACACACCGAAAGAATCGCCGCTCGGCATATTTCGGTGTTATAACGGTGGGGCCTCTGGTAGACTCCAAGAGCGGCCAATGTGGTCAATTATCAATTATCAAGCGCATAATCATCTATTTTGTGGAAAATCATGACGAAAGAGCTGCCTCACGGCATATTTTGGTGTTAAAACGGAAATGTCCTCTTTTACGGATTCCCCGAGGGCACCTCATAGGCTCCAAGGGTGGCCAATGTGGTCACTTATCGATTTCGAGCGCATAATCATCTATTTTGTGGAAAATCATGATGAAAGAGCCGCAGCACCGCACATTTTGGTGCCAGAACGGAAATGTCCTCTCCTACGGGTTCCCCGGGGGCACCTTGCATATACAAGGAGTGGCCAATGTGATCATTTATCGATTTCAAGCGCATGACCATCTGTTTGGTGGAAAATCACGATAAAAGAGCCGCCACACGACATATTTTGGTGTTAAAACGGGAATGTCCCCTTTTACGGGTTTCCCGAGGGCACCTCATAGGCTCCAAGAATGGCCAATGTGGCCAATTATCGATTCCGAGCGCAAAATCATCTATTTTGTGGAAAATCATGACGAATGAGCCACCGCATGGCATATTTTGGAGTTTAAACGGAAATATTCCTTTCTACGGGTAAGGGCACCTCATAGGTTCCAAGAGTGGCCAATGTGGTCAATTATCGATTTCGAGCACATAATCATCTATTTTGTGGAAAATCATGACGAAAGAGCTATCGCACGACATATTTTGGTGTTAAAACGGAAATGTCCCCTTTTACGGGTTCCACGGGGGCACCTCATAAGCTCCAAGAGTGGCCAATGTGGTCACTTAGCGATTTCAAGCGCATTATCATATATTTTGTGGTAAATCATGACGACAGAGCCGCCGCACGGTATATTTTGGTGCTAAAACGGAAATGTCCCCTCCTGCGGGTTCCCAGGGGAACCTTGCATGTACCAGGAGTGGCCACTTTCATCGGAAGCCCTCTCATGGACCATACATTACCGTTTTAAGAGAATCTATGAAGAATTAGCGATCGAATGGCATATTTGGAGCGATTTTTATGTTCCCCTTATATGACCAACAAGGTCCCCGTGGAAGTCGTTTTCCGGTGGCCATTGTCTCCAGAACCAGCATATCACCACATAGCCACAAAATTGATGAGTTTATCTTTCGAACGGTATATAAACTTTGCAATTCGGTTATAATTTGACTGTTTTATAAGCATTTACATTTCTGGGTCAATATGACCCCAACATCTTACTCGTAAGATTTTTCTAATATCCGAAGAAGGTTAAAATATTTCCCGAACGAGTGTCACGTGATTTAGTGGTTACGGTAGCGCGGTAGGTTACAAAGCGCTCCTTAGTGTCGATGAGGCATATAACGAGGACGATATGATGGTGAACTTGGGAGAACGCACGAAAGGTATAGTTTGCCTGCTCTGCACAAACAACAGAACCTCTGGGCTTGATCTACTATCAGAAGAGCTACCTACTAAGCACGACGGTGAGGCACTGGCTACAGTAATGGAGTAATGGGTAATTACCAAAAATAATTGGAGAACGAGTTTTTGTCCGAGGAGTGGACGGATACATAATATTAACTACAGAAAAGGAGGATGATTCTTCAGACAACATGAGTGAGAAAAAAATTCAATACCGGCCGAGCACGTGTTGCAGTACGCAGTCATTAATACACTTCGCCCGTCATATGGTCGTCCAGAACTGTTGATTCGATAGCTGGACGAGAAGATTCGTCAAACTCATGGCGCTTGCTATGGCTGTTCGGAATCAACTTTAGAATATGAACTGGCGGTGCAGAGTTTCGGGGGCTATCTACCGGCGGCGGGGAAGGGGTAGTTCGGCTGAGAATTATTAGTCCGAAAGTAATTTGGTCAAATGCCGCTTGACCGAATAACACGTCAGGCTGAAAGTAATCCATTTGGCCGAGTTGGGCGTATGTCTAAGAATGTAATTTTGCCGAAAACGACATACGACCGAAAGGGACATATGACCGAGCAGATCATTTGGCCGTAAATGCCGTTAAACTGATATCACAGACAAGCAGACGTAACAGCTTGAACAATTCACTAAAAAAAATAATCGCTCTACTCCTCTACCGCCTCTACCACCATCTTGCGAGCATGTTACACGAAACAATGTTTCGTATGGCATTGTCACTATAAGACGGTAAAGTGAAATGTCAAATTCGAAGGAAATTCTGGACGGAGCTATTATTATTTTTTCAAGTCTTCTGTATAGATCTGTTTAAGAGCTTTGTAACGATATATAAATATGTTACTTTTGAGATGAAAAAATCAAAACCGTCCTGATTATGGGAATATAGGTTATAAGCTGTGTATTCATTACATTGTACACACTCAAATCGAAAATAGCCCTTCTGGTAGTTTTGGACGCTCCTTTTTATGGGGCTGTCCTATTGTGCAATGGTCGCTATAGGCCGTTTGGCCGAACGGGTTATGCGGTCAAAAATGATCAATAATCACTTCACACTTTTGAAATTCACTAATGCTGGGCCGGGTTCGATTCCCGGTTCGGTCTAGAAAATTTTTGGGTAGGAAATTGTCTCGACTTCCCAGGGCATAAAAGTATCATCATATACGTTTCATGATATACGAATGCAAAAATGGTAACTTGACTTAGGAACCTCGCAGTTAGTAACTGTGGAAGTGCTTAATGAACGGGGAAGGGTCGTTTGGCCGAAACCCATTTGGCTGAAAGCCATCTGGCCGAAAGTCATTTGGCCTAAAGGGTCATTGGGTCAAAAGGGTCATTAGGCCGAAAGGGTCATTTGGCCGAAAGGGTCATTAGGCCGAAAAGGTCATATGACCGGAATGGTCATTTGGGCAAAAAGACCATTAGGCCGAAATGGTCTTTTGGTCAAATAGGACATTTGACTGAATAGGTCATTTGAAAAGTGAGAAACGAGGAGTAAGAAGAGGGACGTTTCAAATCTCATTCCTCATTTCTCACTTCTCACCGTAAGAAATAAGGAGCGCGAAGCGAGAAGTGAGACGTCTCACTACTCACTTCGCGCTTCTCACTTTTTATAAAGAGAAAAAAAATAGAGAAAAAATATTAAAAAAGGCAGGCGTTTATAAAATAAGTTGTTTCAAATGTGAAAAAATCTATGTAGGCCAAACAAAAAGATCATTAGTTGTAAGGTTCAAGAAACATATGGCGGAAGTAAGTAATGCGAAAATAAAACACGATGAGGGATTACATCACGAATTTGGATCTAAAGTAGCAGAGCATGTGTATAAGGAAAATCACCCAATTACGGCATCAAATATTTAAATCTTAAGAAATGTGTCTTCTCCGTGGAAACTTGATGTGGCTGAGAGTTTGGAAATCTACCGACAGGTACAAACAGCGCTGTTGAATAAGGATCAGGGAAACGACAGCTCTTGACCCTTTCGGCCAAATGACCCTTCCGCCCAAACGACTATTTCGATCCTTTCGGCCAAATAACCCTTTCGGTGAAATGACCCTTTCGGCCAAATGACCTTTTCGGCCAAATGACTCTTTCGGCCAAACGACTCTTTCGGCCAAACGACCCTTTCGGCCTAATGGTCTGTTCGGCCAAATGGTATATTCGGCCAAACAACTTTCGGCCTAGTGGCATTCGGCCCAATGGCTTTCGGCCGAATAAGTGACCCTTTCCCTAATGAACACTAAGCTGTGAGGTGACAATGTTCCAGTGCGGGATGTAATGCCAATGAAGAAGAAGAAGAAGAATGCTTGACCAAACAACATTTTTGCCAAATGGTCGATCAAACGACGTTTTCAGTGATATTTCATGAAAACCAATTTTCGGTCAAAAGGTTTTCTGTCAAACGACCCTTCTTTCTAGTAAGCGCCGTTTGCGAGGCCAGCTTTGGGCTTACATAATTGAGAATTTTGAATGGGAAGTGATAAATGAGACATCTCACTCCTTATTTCTCACTTTGCGATGTTAGAAGTGAGAATTCAAGAATGAGCAGAAAGAAACTCCCGAGCAGCACAAGTCAGACAAAATTGGTTGCAGCAACTTGATTGTGACTAAATCTAGTCACATGTGGGTTACGGTAGCCTATGTGGAACATGTGTGCTGCATGGGCTGGAAATGAGAAACGAGAAGTGAGAAATAAGTAGAAAGGAATAAGAAGTAAGTAATCTCCTTTCTCACTCCGCACTTCTCACTACTCATTTCCCAGTTCTCACTTATGAACGACAATTTGGCTCCGTTCGGACAAACAATATTTATGGTCGAATGATCCGTTTAACCAAACGAGTTTTCCGGACAAATTCCCAACTCGGCCCAACAACATTTTCAACCATGTGTCCTCTTCGGCCAAATGACTTTCGGTCTGATGGGCTTCGGTCAAAAAGTTTGTGCAGCCAAATGGTAATGACCAATAACTATACATTACAAAAGCTCATAATTATATTATTACAGCGTAATGTAGATATTTTTGTATGAAATTTCATTGGAAGAACTCATATTTTAACGATAATATCGCATGCATTAGAAATTCCATGGAAAGGAAAAATGGATGATTTTTTTACAATTTTGTAAAAAAAAATAACTTGGGAGTGTCCATCATAAGGGCTGTTCAGTTTATTGAGAGGACACTTTTACATGACGATATATAACAGACAGATTGGTCAATTTTAATGGAGTTTGCTTTATCGTATATTATAATACACTGTGAATCAACTGTAATCTTTGAAAAGAGATAAAAGAGTTTAGGGCAGCGATTCTCAACCTTTTTCTTGGGAAGTACCCCTTTGAACTTTTACATTAATCGAGGTACCCCCCATGTTTTTCTGCTGCGAATGAAAATAAACGTGAAAAATGTACCTGACGAATGGCTCACCGTTTCCGAAATTTTCGGTGATTTTTCCAATTCAAATTAAGTTTATACATGGAGCTTTCTACAGGACTTTCATGACTATTGAAGGCTTCCGAGCCTCTTGAAAATAGGATTCCGCGCCTCTTGAAACGAACCTCCCGAGCCTCTTGAAGGAAAACTTCCGAGCATCTTGAAAGGACGCCTCTAAGCCTCTTGAAAGTGAGCTAAACCTCTTGAAAAAAAAATTCCGAGCCTCCCCGACCTCGAGCCTTTTGGATTGCGGCTTTTGAGCCACTTAAAAAGAGGCTTCAGACCTTCCCAGTCAACGCAAGATCGTATATGATGCCATATAAGATGCTAAAGTAGAGGCGATATAGGTACTTCCCCATACAACAAGTACATATATCGCCTCCACTTTAGCATCTTATGTTGCATTATATACGATTTTGTGTTGACTGGGTTCTTGAAAGTACGCTTCCAAATCTCTTGAAAGAAGAATTCCGAGGCTTCCAAAGCCCTTTTGTTAGGAGACTTCCGAACCACTTGAAAAGAGGTTTCCCTGCCTTTTGAAAGAAGGAGAAAAGAAAAGCCTCATGATAGGAGCCTTCCGTGCCTTTTTAAAAGAGGCTATCAAGGCATTTAAAAAGAGAGAAGAAAAAATCAGGAAAATTTTAAGAAAAAAGCTTAAAAATGCTTCAGGGCCACTCGAAAGAAAGTTTTCGAACCTCTTAAAAGAAGGCTTCCGTGCTTCTTGAAAGGAGGCCTCTTGAAATGAGGTTTCCGAACCTCTTGAAAGGAGTCCTCAGAGCCTCTTGAAAAAAGTCCTCCGAACTGCTTAAAGAGGCTACCGAGAAGCGTAGAAGGATACTTCCAATCCTCTCAAATGGAGGCCTGTAGACTCAAGATTTTAGTTCAGAATCATATTCTAAACATATTATTCAAAATTTTGTTGCATAGAAGAATGTTTATATTTGTTCATTCGACGTTTAGTCCTTTTGACCCATAGCCCATCACCATCTTACTGATCGCCATGTATATTATGTACAAGACAAAATTTTGAAACAAAGAAATTACACTATTATCAAAACTTTGTCATTAAGTTCTGATGAAAATTGTATTTGAAAATTGTTCATCCGCCATTTCGCATTATTGTCCGAGGTACCCCGTGAGCCCGGCGAAAGTAACCCCAGGGGTACATGTACCCCAGGTTGAGAACCGCTGGTTTAGGGGAAGTACGGGTACCACGCCCATAGGGTTCAAAACGCGCAACCCTTGAATAAAGCTAAATATTTTTATTGTGATTATTTTCAATGGTCTATACGATAAAGCAATGGAAAATATTGCTCTTGGATACATACAATTCATGGTTTTACTCTCACTATAGATGAAAAACTCGAAAAAACGATTGCATGTTTTAATACAATTTTGGCTCGGTGGCATTTAATATTTCTATCATTGTTATACATTCATAATTTAAAAATTAAGCCATGAGCCATGTTGCTTACTCGTATTCTGTATGTTATAGGCCCTTCTAAGGTCGGTGTAGGACAGTACGCCCATGCTCATTCCCTATGACCGAAACAGCTGAAACATTTGGTTAATTGTCTCAATGTAGGCAATTAGAATTAAAACCAGTACGACGAGCACATGCGCGTTTTAACCCATCCACTGCTGGTTTCAAAATCATTTTTCTGGCGAGTGCTTTTTAAAAATCAAATTTCTGTCCAATAAAATGATAAATTAGATAACTGTCATCAGAAATCAATAGCAGATAAGCTGTCCTTCAGTTTGCGCAGGTGAAAACTGGTTGAACTGGTGGTTTTAATTGATAAAAACGGCATTTTCCTTAACGTGGGCGTCCTACCCCCAGTTCCCCTACATCCAACAAAATGGCGCCTTTTGTCAAAGCTCCTCGAACTTCGAGTAAACATAAGTTTCCCAACAGATTTTTTTCATAAGCAAAATTGACAGTTTGTAAAAATAAATGTAAATCGACATGCCAACAAAATCATCAACAAGATCGGAAAGAAACACACTGACAATGATTTGTCAATATCCAAAAACAGTAGAGCCTGTGGCAGCCCGAAAACGGAATATAAACGGTTCCAATAAATTGATATTGTTATGAATATTGCCAATTTCTGAACTAGAATAGTTTCGTTGATAATTGCATTCCATTTCTAGAAGGTCAGATAATATATTCAACGAAAAAAACAGATTTCTAAAAAGATTGATGGCATAATTGACGTTAGGTATTGTGTACGTCAGGCATAATGGACGTTTGGCATAGTTCTGCCTTCTTTATGTCATGGGCTGTTCTTTGTGTCATTTTACGAGAAATATATGAGCTGAAATTTTTTTTTACGCAAAAGAGCGTGATTTTTAATTTTTCAAGTACTTATCCTAAATCAATTTGCCCTCACCAAGTTACATTCGACAGGGAATCTTGTTCATTTTTTTTTATTGAAAATTGGGTTGATCGGTAAATACATTTTTTAGGCATGAAAGACGTAAAAAGAATTTTCCATGTTTTCAGGCATTTAACCTAAACCCATTGTCTAAAATAAAAACTCCTCCAGAAATCTGGAAATCATTCTTATATTGCTCTTTATTCATTATTTTGTGGAAATTTTTAAATTTTTTGTTGAAAAACCCTGATTAATCCACCTAGCGGTGATGGTGCCTTTCTCGTGACATTTTTTTACTCATTTTTTTAATAAAAAAAAGTGGTATTTTGGCCATAACTTCCGATCCCATAGTCCGATCTGACCAATAGGAATAATGGTAGAGTATCCTGCGTCGAATGCAACTTGTTGCGAGTAAATCGGTTAAGGATAAGTACCTGAAAAAATGAGTGACATTTTTTTGGGTGGGTGCGCACAGACACACACATACAGTGTCATACACACAGACATCACCTCAATTCGTCAAGCTGAGTCGATCGGTATATAACACTATGGGTCTCCGGGCCTTCTATGAAAAGTTTGTTTTTGGAGCGATCATATAGCCTTTACCGTATACTTAGTATACGAGAAAGGCAAAAATATTTATCTTGTGGAAAATTTTGTAATTGTTTATTGTTAATATTTCGATTTATTTATGGATATTTTGTATTTTTTTTCTGTGGAACATTTTGATTTCTTTATGGACAATTCTTCTTATATAATTGCAATTTTTTCTTTCAAAAGTGCTAATTTATTTTTGCTTCGTGGAAAATTCTCAATTTCATATGTAATTTTTTTATTATTTGTGAAAAATTTAAATTTATTTATTGCTCATACCCTAATTTCTTTATTAGCAATTCAAATTTTTTAACGAAAATTCCTAATTTTTGGTGGACATTTTATTTTCCTGCCAAATCGATTAACTGGCAAAAAAATGCGTTCGAGACATGTATGGCCAAAATACATGTCTTTTTACTCAAAAGAGGTAAACCGATTTACTCTCAACAAGTTGCAGTCGGCGGGGAATTCTATCCCATTGTTTTCTATTGAAAACTGGACTGATCGGACTATGGGATCAAAACTATTGGTCGGAAAAAAAAAGCTGCTAGGGTAATTGATCCGATAGTCGTGGGTGTTCCTATAGTTGCGGTAGTGTAGTTTCTGTCGAATATACGCAATAAACGCAGCAACCCACATTGTATAACTATTTGTTGACCTGTCATTACGTGAAAGAGACGAAACAGTTATGGATCTCTCAAATAATCGGTAAGGTATCATTGAAATACTATAATTTCTTCTTAGCTTTGTGCTTATTTTTGCGGTAGTGTTCCTATAGTTACCAGTCCCGTATGAAAACAATGGTTTTCGCAACTATAGGAACACGAATTAGAAAATATCCCAAATATTGCAACATTTTAGGTGATAATCACGGGAGCTACTGCTATTGGAATACTTTATAATCATAATACAAATTCAGAGCTTTCGAATGCACCATTGAAGTAAGCAAAATAAGTTTTTGTGCAAGCGAACAAATAGTGGTGGAACGTGCTTAGTTCCTCCACTATTGGGTCTTTTACCTTACTCCTTGATTGGCTAGAACTTGCGAAATTGTACAGAGAACACAATAAATAGGGTTTGAGATTAGCTACCCATTCTCAATGTGGCCGTTTAGGGAGCTCAAATATTTAAAATCTATAACGGCGCCGACCACGTGATTACGGTCATATAGGAAGGGAAGGATTGTTAGTCCGACTCTCGTTGCCTCGGGTATACCTCTGCATTAGAACGATTATCTTGGGATAGGAAATCGTTCTCGCGACGAGAAAAAAAAATTTCTATGCACGCCCGGTGGCAGATTAAAACTGAGGAGAATGGCGTGTTGAACGACCGAGAGGATGCGCAGCACTCTGTACTTAATTGTCCGACAGCTACTGCAAACTATGGAAGATCGCACTTGTCTCGACCGGAGCAAAGCGCAATACAAGCGCATGATCCACCGAATATCAAACAGATATTCTTTCTTCTGCTCGCGACGAATAACACACGCACTGTACTTACTTTGCCGATGGCTACTTATTTCGCGATGAATAAAACACGTTCTGCATCTAGGGTTTCTTACCCCATTCCCGGCCTAACATGCGTACGACTGCATTATTTAATTGATATTTATGACAGGAAGCAACTTTTTCTGAAATTTGTAGGCTGTATAATACTGCATTGGGGTTCACTTCTGCTTAAAAAATAGCTATTCGTGCTAAATATCTTTCAAAGAAGCTTTTATTTGATTTAAATTAACGAGGTGCAGCACTCATTTCAGTCATAGCGATTCCCAATCCGGCATACAAAAAACCAGTTCCCGGCCTAAGCCAAATTTTACTCAATCTCTCAACATTTTACTCTCATTCTCTCTCGAGACGGTAGAAAATGCGATGTCACCAACAATATGCACGTTCCACGACAACAAGATGCCAGATGGTATTATTCATAATCATTTTATTTGGTTGAGAAGATATATAAACTCATCCAAGTTTCTTCCAAATACTTTAAAACAATATTTATTTCACCTTTTTAAATCAGAGAACTATAAATAACATGATAACGTCAACATATTAGACAATTTTCCTATTAACGGTGAAGGATCATTTTATAATCCTGGCCTTTTGGCAGCACGGTGCGGCTAGAAGTTCTTGGGCCGAGGTGAATTTTTGTTCGGTTTGTGAATACATTTTAAAATGTATTCTAGTATGTTTAAATAAGTTCTAGTGAAACGAACAAATAAGAACAATTGAAGTGCGGGTGTTTAGAATTATGGTGTGGTGATTAACAGCTTCATGCAATGGTTGTATCGAGCACTGTGACGATTTTCAGGTAGGTGTTTATTCGATAATACCGTTTTGTAAAAGTGGAAAGAATCACTCCGGCTCAGTGGTGTGGCATCTGAGAGTGAAATTTTGAATTCTACATTTTTATTTTCTACAATTGAATCAATTAGGAGTAAAACAAGTGATAGAAAAATATTGAGTATTGTGAAAAATAAATGGGAGACTTTTTAAAAACTATCAACCATAAACCTACGACTTCCAAACAGTTTAAATCATTAGTTTTCTGTGCAGTGAGCCGGGAACCGGGTCCATAGGCCCAAGTAGTGATTTACCCTATTTGCTTGGAAGTTATGGCTTCATGTCTCTATGATAAGCAAAAATTTGCACCGAACATACCTTATTTAGCGCTAAACCATTAATTGATTCGAATTTGTGCTGTTTTGACCTCTCTGAAGAACATTTCTCAATATAGTTTATAATGATCGAGAAATGCATCATCACCGCTAGGTGGATTAATCTGGGTTTGATAAGAAATTTTCGAAAGAATTCCTGAACGAATTTCTGGAGGTAATTCTAGATTTAGTTGCGGAGGATTTTTGAAGATATTCCTTGAGGATTAAGTAACGACTTACTGCAGTAATTTCTGATGTGTTACTTAGAAAAATTTACGATGGAATTCCTAAAGGATCTTTTGAAGGTTTGCCTGAAAGAACTTCAGGATGTCTAACCGAATTAATAATTGGGGGATTTTTTTTCCAAAAAAAAAATGTGGAGGACTTTCCGAACGAACTTTTGGACAAACTCATGAAATATCACCTGGAGAATACTGGAGAAATTTCTAAAGCAACTCTTGATGACAGATTGACTGCAATCCCGATATTTTTGGGCTTTATTTTTGGCATGAAGTCTTATGTCCAGATTCAGAACAATGTTTTATATTACTTCTGTCCGGATTTTCAAAGGTATTTCCAAATAAACTCGGAGAAGAAATCCTTCAGGGATTCCTTCAGATATTCTAGATGGAATTCTTGCAGAAGTTTCTAATTATAAGTAATTTCCGAATGAATTCCTTTAGAAATCTAATAATTTATATGCAAATTCCAATGTTTGCTTGAAAACTCCATTTGGATTTTTTTGGTTTATTCCTATAATCATTATTTAGGAAATTTATTCAACAATTCCTCCAGGAATTCGTTAAGAAATTCTTTTCGGAAACTTATTCAGGTTGTTTTATGGAAATTCCTTCGAGAATTTATCCGGAAATTCCTCCTGAAACACATTTTGAAATTCCTTTAAACTATTTCATCTAAAATTTCTCAAAAAAAATTGTCCAGCTATTCATTCGAATACTCCTCCAGGGATTCTTTTGTAAAACCTCCCAAAAGGTCTCTGTAAATTTCTTCAGAAATTCCTATAGTAAAACAAAGTAAAATGGCTAAAACAATGTAAAATGGGATTTTAAAAAGGATTTTTAAATAAAATTTCGGAAAGATTCCTGAGAAAATTTTTAAAGATTTTTGACGTAGGACTTACGTCTTTCTTTACTATACTGGGTGTCATTAAGATTTTTGGAAATCGAGAGCGTTACGCTGGAAGGGAAGATTTTGAACGTTACTAGCGCCTTTATCTTTCGATGGATTTTTAAGATTTATATATCAATCGACTCGGACACTATCCAGCAATTTGCGTATTTCATTGAAACTTAAGGTTATTAACGATAAGCTATTGAAAATTTCAATTCTTGACAAATCCAGTAAAAATTTCATATGTAACCAATCCCGTGCGTTCCTAACACGGACATCAGAATGCGATATGTCACGGGCCTTCGGGTCTATCGGAAGATTTCCTTTGTGTATAAAAGAAGCAGTGTCTGCCGTGTGCGAGTCATTACAATTTGTGACAGCAGCGCGTCAGCTTTTTGCTCGCGCATTTTTTCGTTTCGTTCGTTCGTTCGCTATGTTTACCAAACAGCGACATCATGCAGTCACCAGCGCACATAGGAGTACGCAGAGTAAAATCGTGGCCAAAACTATGTCAATCATTTTATTGTCTGTAAATGCATTCAATATACACAGCAAAGTGTATTTTTTCGTTTTAATGCTTTTTGCATTCATAGCAGTGCAGTATGACCACTGGTGGTGTCAGTTATTGTTATTTGATAAAGCATCACTTGGCGCAAGAACGCTGCCTTTGAAAACTACAGCGTGCTTGCGACGAGCGATGCTCACCTCTGGATCCGTCATTGAGTATGATCTTTCTTATTTTATTCTTCATTCATTGATTATCATTACTTACAAAATTTTTGGCCTCACTCTTTTTTGGAAGCAAAACATAATTTATGTGAGTTTTGTCGCTCAAAACCAATATTATTTATCTTTTTGACTAGCTTTTTAGCAAACTTCACTTTAATAAAATACAAATAAGCCACGAATGCGTGAGAATGCGTGAAATGTGTTTTGTGGAGCTTTTTAAGGAAATTCCAATCTTTCCAACGCTGAAAATTTTGTTGCTTTGACGGGTTTGGAACCTTATCAAAAGTTTTATTTTGTAAAATATATTATTGTAAAAAAGTAGAAAAAATCTAGCAAATAATATAATGATTATGGATCACCTGAAAACGGTTTCAGATCGAATCATGCTTGAAAACGTTTTACGTACCCTCATCATTGATACCTATATTGATTTTCATCTTCAAAATCACTAATAACCAAGAAAAACACGAAAAAAAGGGGACATTTTTTATGCACAATTGCGATTAAACTTGCATTGAAATTTTAGTGAAGTTTTGACAGTCAGCATTGCTTACAAGCAAACAATATGATTTCAAAAACCCCTTGGCAAATTAGTATTACTATTTGAGAGTTCAAAAACGAAAAATAATATGGAAATATCTAAAATTTTTGTTTTTGACTTTTGGCCAGGATTTGGGCTGAATTACTCCAATACTCCAAAGTGCAGCGGTAGAACTGCCGGTGTGTCTGCGAATATGCATGAAAGAAGTAGGCGCATTTTTTTGTCATTCTGTGCTTGATGATGGTCGGATGCAGTGGGGTCGGTTGTGATGGATGCAATCGCCCATCGTATCGCTCGGAGTTCACGGCTAGAGGCCGTTGGTGGCTGAAGCAGCGAGGGCAGCGGTGGTGGACAAAGAAGAATAAAGTTAGAGAGATTTGGTCTGCTCATCCAGGTGATTGGTTTCATAATCCACATGATCCCGGGATGGGTACGAGTCATGTCATATGACTGACCAGACCATTTGTTAAGTTGTGCTTGGTACTAAACGACACGTACATTAAAACATGGTTATACTATAACAGTTCTGATTCCCCAGAAAACAAAATCAACTATACTGATGAAAATAAAAATTTGTTTAAAAAAATACTTTCATTTGTTTGCAGAAGGCATTAGCAATTAAAGATACACAATCAACAATAGTGTTAATATCCATTTTAGATTACAAAATTTCGCTGTATTACTTGTAAATGTTTTGAAAAAGTTCACAAAAAATAATTTCCAATAGAATATTTAAATAAACTTTATCTTATTCTTTGTTTTACATTTTCTGAGAAATTGTATTAATAAACTTGACGTAGAGTTTGGAATCAAAACATTGAATAATTTTTCGTTGACGTATTAGCAGTACCTCCTCTATTTTAGTAGGGTTACTGCTCCTTGACTTGTTTCTTGTTAGCAAAAAGAAGCAACGAAATTGGTGCTGTATTTCTTTGTTTGGAAAACGGGACAGTTCCCCTAAAATAGCACATTTTGCCCAGGTCTGAAAATTTTATAAATAGAATTTTTGAACTTCAAATACTATCATTAATAAAAAATATATATATAAATGACCTACATTTGCTTGAGTAAATAAGGGCTTAATAGTTAGGAACAAAGCAATTCTAATTATGTATTTAATTATTAGTTTTATTTCCAAAGGTTTTGAATAAACAAATTGCTAATTATTCTACACAGCATGAAAGTTGTCGTTTCCAATATCAAAACCTATAATCAAAGTCCATAGATGCAAAAGTAAGAAGTTAAATGTAAATACGTTACGTTTATACAAGTCCTACGTCTACTCGCGGTTATGTTGAAAACATTACCCATTGCTCGTTTTTTTAAAGGAATTCCTAAAAGAATGTTTAAAGGGAGTTCCGAAATAAAATCTAAAAAATTCGGTGTGATGACTATAAGAATTTTCGAAAGAATTCCAAGGGATCTGAAGAAATTCCTAAGGGAAATTTTGAAGCAACTTCATGAAATTCTTCCTCGAGTTTTCGAAGGTATTTCTCGAGAAAGTACTGAATTAGAATTCTTGAAACATATTCCGAAAATAGTTCGTAAAGCAACTTCGGGATGACTTTTGAAAACTGACATAAGACGAGTTTAGTAATTTCCATTCCAGTCAAGTACGGGACACTGAAGACGGCCTCATTATTGGGGTCGAAATAAGTATCTGCAAAGATTACAAAACGAAGTGAAATTAAATGGAAAGTACTAAACTCGTCTTATGACAGTTGACGACATTTCACTAAAGAGCTTAAATAATTTATCTCATGACTTTCGAAATTCTCTTATTATTCCAATCTGGGGCCAACCAGAAACCACGTGGTCATATTTTTGAAGATTTTCAAGCCCCCCCTCCCCCCATGTGGCTTATCGTGGTCATTTGGCAGACCCCCCCCCTCCCCCCCTATGACCACGTGGTTTTTTTCAAGTACAAAAATTTAAAAAAAAAACCTTGTGTAACTAAAACATATCGTTAATCCGATCAATTTTGAAGATGGACAATTTCCAAAATATCCCTATACTTTTAATTTTTTCTAAATTTTTCTATTAGTGTTTTTTTTAAATAACTATAAAGTTCATCACTGAATATCCCTATAGATTCCTTAGAGTATTTGGGACCTTCCATAGCTCTGGAGCTACTGGAAATTCTTAAGATATTAACCTCAGCGAAGCATCTGAACTGAACTTATACAATGAAAGGATTATCAGAGAATCACAAAGTTAATATGTAATATTAGAGATGCAAATGAAATCTCCTACTGTTGTTTCTTTTGAGTAGCATTCCTGTAGAAATTTCATTATTGTTTTCAGAATCATCAATATTAGAAACAAATAATTATAAATTTTTTTTGCTAATTTTGCTAATATTGATTTATTCATGAAAATTTTGTATTTCTCCGTTGAACATTTTGATTTCTTTATGGAAAATTCTTATTTCATAATTGCGATTTTTGCTTTTACAAGTGCTAATTTATTATTGTTGTGGGTATTATTGTTCTTTATTGGCAATCTCCTTATTTTATTATGGAAAATTTCTATTTTTTCTCTACTAAGGAGATTTTAAATCCCAAGCTGGCTCATCTCTCAAAATTTCATTCGATTTATCCAATTAACCAACTTATGAATGATGTGTGATATAATATCCCAGTAGGTCCATTGGGTTAATATGACTTCAATTATTATTTATAGAAGCTACTACAAACTTTTTAGTTTATACAAAACGTCCTGGAACTACTTGATCATTCAAGTCCGTGAACCCAGTGCTTCTAAGGCCCTACAAAAACAGTTTGCGAACATACCTCATAGTCATTGCGCAACTTGCTGTTGACTCAAGATAATTTTGGGTACCTTGTCTCTTGGATCTCATGTTAATGGAAATTTGGGTCATATGCTTATTTCATCGGATTGGGTATATACCGATGATGAGAACATTGCAAATGTCTTGATTGATCTGGTAGATTTATGGGTTGAACTTGAGAGCATTTTGAAGTACCTTGAGCATCTCGTGCTCCTGAATATTAATCACTGGCTTAACCTTCAGGATGACCCATCTTATCTGACCACCCATCTGTTTAGAATGATTCAAACATTTAAACTTTATTTACACGCTCTTAGAATCGAAATCTTCCCAAGGTTTTGGATATCTGAGTTTTCATGGTCAGTCAAACTTGAGCTCCCATATTTTTTTCTGTAAAGCCAATATCTAGATGAACAATTTTACTGAAGAAAATGGTGGCCTAGCTTTCTTTTGTGATTTTATAGACAATCTAAAACGCTGGGCATATATGACCCTTCATACCTGAAAGGGTTGAGATTTGTTTTAGAATTCAATTTCAATCGTTATTATAACACTATTTTTTTGCCTAGATTATTTTAGGAATTGGAGAGTTTTTTTTCTGGAACACTGCCACTTTTTTCATATCGCAGGAATCTCCTGAGTTCTAAGACCCTTTTATGAATTTAAGGCATTTTATTAAGAATTTCATGTTGATTTTTTTAAATGCAAGCTTCTGTATGTCATAAACTTTTTCATGCGCACTACTTGAATTTTGTGTATTTAGAACATTTAGGTGCATTATTAATTTTTTCGATCAATTATGATAATTATTCAATATCATCAAAACTAGGCTTCTTAAGCCTAAATTATTGTCTACATTTATTGCTTGGATTAATTTTAAATTCCAAGATCTTCTTAATTTTCAAGAATAATTATTCTGGAGTTGCAAGGGAAACCCTTCGGAATATTGATAAGAAATTTTTCGGAGTCTCCCCGGAAAATCTTTAGAATTTCAACGACATTTTTTCCGAAATCCTGTGGAAGAGTTCCGAAAAATGATCGGTAGAAATTTTTAAGAACTAGAAGAATCCGTAGAAGGATCCGAAATGCATATTTACGATGAAAATTCCAATAAACATCAAATTCCGAAGAATTTCAAGTATAAAAAATCCAGCTTACTTTTTTACAAAATCTCTAAAAATTTTTTTCCAAAATCCTGGGCAACTTCAAAGCAAATTCTCCTACATTTCGAATGGAATTTTTTTTCGTCTCCCAAAAGAAATTCTTAGAAATTTTCAGCAGTTTTTTTTTTAATTTCCAAAAGAAATTATTCGGAATATGCCAAAATATTTCCGATGGAAATTCCTAATATTTTCCGGTAGAAAATCGAAAAAAGTTCATCTGAAACACCAATAATGAATTTCCCTAGGAAATTCCGAGGTTTTTACAATTGGAAATAACGAAAAAATTGTACTTTTGTAGTACTTGTGAAGGTTGTACTTTTGAATCATTTCCAGTAGGAATTCCTTAAAAAATTAAATCAAAATTTTAAAGATTTTCTGATGTGAAAACTCCTTAAACTTTCTAAATCATTTCATGTGCATCTTTGCATGGTAAAGATTTAAAGCAATGTTTAGCTGAACCTACAAAGAAATCAAAATGACATCCCGAAGAAGAATGAATTCCCGATGAAATTTTGAAATGATTTCTGGTTTAAATTCAAAAAACATGAACCTTGAGAATTCTTAAGATTTATTCTTTGAAAATCCAAAGAATTTTTTGACATAGACTCTTCCGTGGAAATTCTAAATAATGCCTCGAATAAAAAAATACCTGGAAAATTAAAAAAAATATGATAAAACTCACAAATAGCGTGAAACTGTATTCCGAAAAATTTTCATTTCAAAATTCCAAAATGGAAAAAAAAATCAACGGAAATATCAAAGTGTTTCGTGTGGCATTGGCTTCATATTCCAACTGGAAGTTGGTCTGCTTTTCAACTCAGTATATTCTATTAGCATTTCCTCAGTTATAAATTGAAAGCTTTTATATGCCAGCCATTGCACGATTATATATCTTGTGTAGCAAGTACGATGGATACACTATACCTAGGGTGTCGAGAATATTTCCCACCCGAAAACATCCTAGACAGGAACGAGAATCGAACTCGTCATCTCCGGATTGGCAATCCTACGCCTTTGCTCGCAAGGCTAACTGGAGACTGAACATTTTGAAGTGTACTCCTTAAAATGTTCGAAAAACTTCTTTTGGAAATGAAGAAGAATTTCTGGTGAAGATTCGGAAAAACTTGTTGAAGAAATTCATTAGAATGTTTTTCCACCGAAAATTATATGTATTTCCCACAGGACTGTTTTTAATTTTCAGACAGAATTCACATGGAATTTTTTTTGGAGTTTTAAGGAATTTTTTTCGGAATTAACACTGGAGATGTTTTGTTTTTTGTTTCGTTACTAATTTGTAGCAAAATTTCCAAGCAAAATTTATCAGAGAGAATTGTTCAAAAAAAAACATAACATTTTTCAAAATTGTAGCTGCAGTCCGCTGATGAAAAAGTGTCGGCGGCGTGAGGCCAAAAACCATCTGCGGCGGAATTTTTTTTAAAAATATTTTTCATTTTTCCCTTCCAAATTTTTTTTGTGGAAATTGAGACTGAATCGCAACCTGTTTTTTCGTTTATTTATGTATGGATATAGGATCTTGGGCTAAGATGGTCAAATAATGCAGATATGCATCGGCGTTGCGACCGACGCTGCGTTATCGATTTTTCTCGATGCGCACCTACGTCTTTTTAACGCTGAGTTGAAAAGACGCTACGTGGGCATCGGCCCTTAGATGCGCTTTGCGTTTAATATTTAATCATTAAATTTTAATGATTTGTATTTTTTACACCGCTATTGTTATTCACCAAAAGTTTTTCGTGTAAAAAAACCACGTGGTTCGAGAGCAACACCCCCCTCCTCCCATGTGGCTTATCGTGGTCATTTGCCAAACCCTCCCCCCCCCCTCCCCCCATATATGACCACGTGGTTTCTGGACGGCCCCGTCTTTGAAATTTTGAAATATTATGAGGAATATTTAATGGAATCCTCCAATTCATTGTCAGAATTCCATTTTTTTAAATGAATCGGAATTACGATTTGAAATATCCTCGAAAATTCTTCTAGAGATTCTTTCGAGAGTTCATTAACAAATTCTTCCTTCGGAAATCTTTTCAGGAGAATTCCTTTTATGAAATGCTTTGAAAATTGCCTCAGGAGTTCCAGTGGAATTTGACTTAAGAACCCTTTATATATTCAGAAAATATTTCAAGTTTTTGTAAAACGAATACTTCTAATGATTCCTAAAGAAATCTTTTTCATAACTAAAATCTTGGAATCCCTTTCAAATTTCACTTAGGAATATATTCAGAACTTATAAAAATTCTTGAAGAAATTTCTGAATGAATATTCGAATAAATTTTCAAAGGAAAGCCTGAAAGAATTTTGGACAGACTTGAAAAAAAAATATTACAGGAATTCACGATGGAATTTTCAATAGAATCTCTGGAGCAATACTGATTAGATTTTGCAAAGAAATTCCTACAATTTTATCTAAAATTCTTTCGAAAATAACTTCAAAAATTACTTCGGCAGTTTCCTTTTTCTAATAAAATCAGCTGTTTTTTCTCAGGACAAATTTGGCGTATATAATTAAATTTCAGAGAAATAATCGATTTGATAAGTTACGTGCCCATCTTGCCCCAAATTAACTCCGCCAGTAGTGAAGACATTGGGATAGAATTCCCCTTTGAATGCAACTTATTGCGAGCAAATCGGTTCTGGGTAAGTTCCCGATACACACACGCACACACCGGACATCACCTCAGTTCGTCGAACTAAGTTGAACTAATTGGATTGGATAATACTATGGGTATCCGAGCCTTCTATAAAAAGTTTGTTTTTGGAGCGACCATTTAGCCTTAATTCACGTATACTTAGTATACGAGAAAGCCAAAAATGAATATTTCAGATGAAAAATTGTCGAGATACCTACTACAAAACTATTTCTTCTTGGTTCCAATTTGCTAAGTCATAAAATCAAGCTACAATTTATTACCACTGATGTATCTCGTCCATTCCTAATCAGTGTTCAAATCTCTTTCCAAGCTGCTGCCCAACAAATTATGACGGCTGTTGGTCGGCAGCTACCTGGGGATGAAACATATCCGCATACAACCTCCACCGACTTCCCAACGAGCAGCATTCGTTCAGCGAAGTAACATTCTCCTTTCGGCATCCTCACCAGAAGACGAGTTATGATCGTCACACAGGACCCAGGTAGGTATATGGCATATGGCGTTTTTGATCCAGTGTCGCCGAAAACAATGGAACATAAAATTCTCAGATTAACCACCGAGTGGAGTTGCACGCGCCGAAGCTCGGCGGATGTTTCGCTCATTGGAGAAGCGAAACAAACGATGCGATGTTCGCTTTTATGTATGCATCATCGTCGAAACAAAATGAATTTCGTGATTTGAGATGCTGATTCTTATCTGGTGCTGTTCAACCCGGGCGAAGATAAATGGCCGTCGACTCTCGTATCGGATAATAGATCAAATTTGTGGTTGGCAGAGGTAGCAGAAGATGCTCCGCAGTTGAATGTGAGTCGTTTGTTTTGGATCTGTGCCGAGCTATTGTCTTCAGGCAGAGATTATGCATATCCAACAACGAATTACGGTACAAATAAAAGCATGTTTCACAGCTGTAAGTATTTTGAAAGATACAATTTGAGATTTTTATTGCATTTCATCACCATTGAGGTCGTCGAACAAAGATTTTTTCACAACCTTTTACAATTATATAAACTTCAAAACCAAATCAGTATCCACTGAAACAAAAATTGCCATACACATATGATTTTTATATAGCTGACAAAAATCCTCCCCTTTTCTGAACATCCCAACTTTGCCGAAGGAGCTGATGGATACTATTTTCCCAACGAAGTTGGCTCCACATATAATCGATAAAGCCCACGATATTTATCGCTAACTCAGCAGCAACAGAACCTGACCAGATATGCATCTGGTCTTATTGTCGCAAGAGCGCATGAATCCCATTACCTCCAAGAATGCCTCGATGAGTTATATGTTCTCACCCAAAGATAGCAGAAGTGGAATAGGAAAGGGGTTATTTTTCGCTTCTCGAAGGCAATAAAGAAAAAGCCGTGCTTTGACCCGGGAGACATTTCCTATGAAGAATCTCACCTTTTAACCGCTTCTTGAAATAAATGGAAGACACCGAAAGAATCGAACTGCTGCGCCTTACAAAGGACAGTTTTATTCGGGTGAATAATGGAAACAAAAGGATCCATTCCCCGAATTCCTGGAACAACGAGGAAAAACGGATAAAGGATTGTTCGAGACTCTCGAAACCGATAAATTATCATCCTTGTTTAGGAACGCCACTCGAATGGTTCTAAGATCTAGAGGGCCCAATTTCCCTATAGGACGTACGCGAACAGCACAAAACCAACAACGATGGGAAATAATGATGACAGTGCCATAGAGCAGTTGTTTAATATTGATGAGCGGACTTTATGGCCACGATAATGTCATCCCGTGGGTTGTGGGTTTTCTATTCGTTGGGCTTTGTGCTTTTTTCTTCCACTGAGGGGTGAATCTGTTTGGATGATAATTCAACGGGGTAAACGAGAAATGAAGAGATAATCATTTTTTCGAGGACAAGATATCGTTTAATGGGATAATATTTTTGGAACAAGATGTGTTTAGCGTTGTTTAACTGAGGGTAGAACGCTTAGAATCGAAGGGGCGTAATTACTTCTAAAGTTCTATTTGGTTTGATTATTACAATTTCAGCTACTTTTGCATTTTGAGTCGATTTTAATAGGATTGTATTTTTTAAACAATCACGAAAAAGTGCAAACGTGGCTGCCACAATGTCAGTCATAGTCCTTACATCGTACTCTTGAATAGACCTGTGCGCCGATCTACTTTCAACCGGCTGCGGCGTGAATGTATTTTTCTAACGGCAGCGGCGGCTTAGCCGGCGCCATGCCGCAGTTGTTTGCGGCGGCGGCTCGATCGGCGTGGTTCAAAATTTTCCTTCAAACAGTTCAAGTAATTTAAATGTCTGCATTTCTCGTGCAATAAAAATATAAAATATATATAGTACGCTGCTAATTTTAACACTGTATACTAACGAGAAAGTGTGCAACAATTTTTGCTGTTTATTCTTATTAATATACCTGACAGGTGACATGGTTCGGAATAAGCCTCTTTTGGAAATCCCATAAAATTCCACAGAGATCCTACATAAGAAAAATCTTTGAAACTTCCAAAGAATTCTTCTGAAACTTCCAGAATATTTAAGTAAAGCATTTTTTTCGTAAGTCACCCGAGAATCCCTCCAGGAACTTCTTCAAGAATTCCTTATAAACTTCTCCAGGAATTCCTTCAGAAATACCATGAGCAGATTTTCCTAAGATTCCTTTGAAAAAAAATTAAGGAATTTCTTTACAATTTTCTTTAGTGATTTATCCAGAAATTCTTTATGAATTTCTTCAATAGTTCTTCCGGGAGGGAGTGTAATTCGTAGTAAAAATACTAGCAAAAATTCTGAATTGTGCCTTTCTTAGGCTGCTGAAAGTGACTGGATTCATTTCATGGTACGATGTAGGTTTTATGATACTTCCCTCTGCCTTTGAGCATTATCATATTAGTTTTATTACACAGGAATGCAGAAATGATGAAGCGGCTTAAAAACCTAGTAGTTAATAACTGTGGAAGTGCTTAATGAACACTAAGCTGCAATATAGCAATTTTCAAATTAGGATGTAATGCCAACAAAGAAGAGCAGAAGAAATTCACAGGAGTTCCCCAATCAGAAATTCTAGGAAATGTATTATCAAATATTCAGAACTTCTGGACAAAGGAATCCCTAAAACTCTTAGAAACGGATTTCTTCGAGTGAATGTGAAATCTGGGAGAAAACCCAATTACATAACGCTTTAGGGGGTGGGTGGGTATTTGTCTGAGCGTTGCGGCCTACACATTTTCAAACCTTTCCTTATCAAAAGCATTACAAAGAGATGGGGGGTTGAAAGTGATCAATTTTGGCGTTATGTAATTTGTGGATTCTACAGTCTACACATTAGTTCCTAAGCATGTAGATGACAAAACCCTAGATTATGTTTCTTTCAAGATCATTCTGAAAGATAAGTGGAAAATGTTGGCACTTAGTAATTCCACTTGGCCAAACGGTATTCGTTCTCGCGAGTTTATTACCCGTTCAAATAACGTATGGAAGCCAAGTCCAATTAACTGTAATCATCGTTAGTTTTCGCTTTGCGCAGTAAATTAACGCACTCTATTTCACTATGTGTGGCTGTATAAATTGTGCTGTATTATTTATTACATTAAATCTTATATTATTGTTAGTGAAACCCTTGATGAAACCTGTTATTGTGATCTGTGTGATCTATTTAGAATTTATAAGTTCATTAAGACCATTAAGACCACAATTAGATATCAAAAACCAAATAAATGAGTACTAAGTTTCCTCATAAATTGTGCGGGAAAAAAATCTCCAGAGTTGTCAGAGAGAGGAATTATCTATAGCATATCTGAGCTGATGTGAGTAATTCCCCAGAATCCTCAGATGAGGGATTCCTGCAAATTACTGAAGAAGGAATTCCTCTTAAAGTCTGGAAGAAGGATTCTCAAAAATTCGTGCGAGATGATTTGCCCTGAGCTTTTGTAGGGCCAATTCCCAAGAATGTCTGAGAATTTCTGCAAAATTTCTGTGGGAGGAATTCTTGAAGGAGGAACTTCCCAGAGTCTCAGAAGGAGAAATTCGCCAAAAAATACTTAAGCAAGATTATACTACAATTCTTTTATAACGACTGCCCAGAATTTGTGACGACGAATTTCTACAGAATATCTGGAAATTTCCTGAAAATTCGAGAAAAAGGAAAACCTGTGTTGAGGGGAGGGGGTATGCTGAAGTTCTTTAGATTTTTTTTTTGTTCATTATTCCTGCAGTGGTAAGTCAGACGAGCTCGGTGGTCTAGTGGCTACCGCTTCTGCCTTGTAAGCAGGAGGTCATGGGTTCAATTCCAGGCTCGTCCCTTTCCTACTTTGTAATTCTATCTAAGTTCTTTCTGTGTTTCACGTTCTACCAAAACGATTCCTACTGTTATAACCTTCCACACAATCCCAAAACCTCCCGTGGCACCTATGAGAGGTCGTAGAGTTCTCTGCATCTTTCTTAAGTAGGTGTCCAACTAACCATCCTCCCCCTTCCTCAGCATTCGCAAGGACGTGGCCAGGACAGATCTTGACTATTGGAAGGTGCATTGCTTTCATCTAAGAGATAGTGATTAGTCCCAAATCAATATCTGTGGTAACGGATGAAAGTGATGTTACTCTCGTACAATAGTCTTGGCTTGTACCACCTACGAATTTGTGCGAAATGCTCAATGCTAATGCTAATGCTAATGCTAATTATTCCTGCAGTGGTAAGTCCTCATAACAGGGGCCCTCCTTAGCCGTGCGGTAAGACGCGCGGCTACAAAGCAACACCATCCTGAGGGTGGCTGGGTTCGATTCCCGGTGCGGGTCTAGGCAATTTTCGGATTGGAAATTGTCTCGACTTCCCTGGGCATAAAAGTATCATCGTGTTAGCCTCATGATATACGAATGCAAAAATGGTAACCTGGCTTAGAAACCTCGCAGTTAATAACTGTGAAAGTGCTTAATGAACACTAAGCTGCGAGGCGGCTCTGTCTCAGTGTGGGGATGTAATGCCAAAAAGAAGAAGAAAAAGTATTCATAACTCCTGGGAAACAATTTCCCAGTATTCCTAGTGATGAAAGAACCCAGAATGCTTGGAAAATCAGTTTCCCAGAATTCAGGAGCAGATATTTCCAAAAATTCCCAAGAAAGAGTTTTCTCAAAATTCGAAAAAGTCAAGGTTTTCTAAAATTCTTGGAGGAAGACATACCCATAATTTCTAAAGGGGTAAATCCTCAAAATTCCTGGGAATAAATTCCTCAGAATTCCTAGAGAAGGAATAACTCTGTATTTTTAAAATATGAGTTTCCTAGAATTTCTGAAGAAAGAATTTTGCCGACTTCCTTGAGGCGAGCATCTCGGAATCCAAAACAAAATTCACTTGCGTTTTTAAGGGCACACCACTCAATATGACAGCATCGCACAACTGTCATTTTCATTATTCTAGAATTTTCCCAGAATAAATGAAGAAGGAAGTCTATAGGATTCTTGATGAAGCAAATTTTCACAATACCTGGAGTGAGTTAGCATTTTGCTACAGAAAGACAATTCTCCAGAATTTTGGAAGAAAGTATTTCTCTTCATTCCTAAAAATGGCACCAGTTATGTAAAATGTGTTCGCTATTATTTTTAGCTCTTTTGTGTATGAAATGATTCAATTGTGGTTTTACTATTGCCTGAAATTCTATGCTGATCACCTCATCGCATCCTCTGATGGCATCTTACTTCAAAATATCAGTGATATAATCAGATGCCTTTAAAAAGATAACATAACCCGAAAATTGTATTGTAGGAGGGGTTTGTGTTTGATTATGCAAGAATTGTGTTTCTGTCTGACTTTGTGTCCTGCGTTTTTTAAATATAATGATACAGAATCTTTTCGTTTTTTGAGTTCCAATCTACCAAGTGAAATAATGAGCACAACGGATCGTTTTCCAATTTTTACGAATATTTAGAAAAGACTCCTACATAACGGAAGTTTTTTTTAAGATACTTGTGAGAACATATCACTCATCAACATAAAAAAAGTTGTTTATTTCTTCTACTTCTGCTGGATGCAAATAATACATTGAACGCGAATGTTTTTGTGATTATAAATTACAACCAGAAACAGTAACTTCAATAAATCAGACAGAATAACAAAAATTATGGATCACTTTTTATTAGCTTTTTCTATATCTAGGCCATGATTCAAAATATGCAAAATCTTATTTTTACTTCAAAGCATGAACATGATTTTGATTTTCTTAATCGTTTGGGTTGTCATGAGTATGATCCGCAACCTCCAGCACATGTCTTGCCTGTATTTTCACCAATTTGCA
Source organism: Armigeres subalbatus (assembly GCF_024139115.2). Lineage (NCBI taxonomy): Eukaryota > Metazoa > Arthropoda > Insecta > Diptera > Culicidae > Armigeres > Armigeres subalbatus. Next base: position 452,583 of record NW_026943013.1, read on the forward strand.
AGGGGAATAATGACAGAGAAATGCAAATGTCTGTATTTGCTCACTATGAATCGTCTGCAATTTCTTGAAACGCTTAAACGAGTTCTGGATTGGAAGACATTACTCGTTAGTTCCTTGAATTTCGAGTTAGAAAAGTCTATGCATTTACTACATATTCTTTTCAGCGGCGCAGCCGAAATTTTTCAAATTTATTTAGGTTTGAACGGAAATTTTCTTTACCAATTTGGGAGTCGGATTAACCTTAAAAAACGAAAACTACGTCACTAAAAATATTTCAACGGCGCGCCAAAAACATACCGGCGGCGCGATCAAAAACATTTCAGCGGCGCGCCGGTCAAAAATGGCGGCGGCGGCGGCTCTTAAAAATCGTCGGCGGCCGCGGCGCGGCGCGGCGGCGCACAGCTCTACTCTTGAAGGGACAAATGTCGATCACTTTAACTATCAAATGATTGTCTGTAAAACTAGGCTTTTGAAAATGCGTGCCACTGGAAGCGTTACGTGATTTCAAATTGGACGTTATTGACCTTAAATACTGATGCTGAAGCAAAAGATTACAAGCTTCAATCGTTTCAGAAAGTTTTAGGTAAGAATAAAATCTAAAAAAAATAATTTTTTGGTATTTATTTTTTAGTCTACTATACCTCATTGTTTACCTCTTATGTCTGTGTTTGTTTTATCATCCTATTGAAATTACCTGCATCAATAGTTCAAATTTAAGTACCAAACTAATGGCTTATCCTCGTTTCACTGAATACCCACATACAGAAACCTCTTCGCCTCATAATTTCTGATTTATCGACGTGACATAAATCTCATTAAATGACACTCAAACTTAATAGTCCCTTGGTCTTGGATGCCACTTGGCCGATACGAAACTGAGGAACATCCGCCCGCAGAGGGAGCGGAAAAATGAAATATCTCACCGAGACCCACACGAACGTGTCTCCAATGGTGTTCTGCTATATTAATTATTAAATGTGTCCTACCTACGTAAACTGCAATTTATCTCACCCAACCTGGACTCCAATTAATAACCGATAGCGGAAGGATATCGCCCAGCGCTCTTCTTCGCCACCACATCGTGCACCGTGCCGACCTACCTTCATATATTCTACACAGTTGCTTCACACTTCGACGACCGGCGGCGCCGTCCGGGAAGAAAGAAACACGCTTTGGCGACAAGAAACGTAATCTCTTGAGTTAATCGGAGATTTATAACTTCTTTCTGGAATGGATTCGTTTCTTCTGATCGTGGTATTTGCTTCTGCAATCGTTCTTAGCATTCCCATACACAATCATTGAAGACCATAAATCTGATAAGGTGAGCAGGGAATCTGTCAAGCTACAAATTCATGTTTAATTCAAACCGAGCAGCTTGAAATATCGATTTCCATTTTTTTTGTTCACTTTGGCGCGGTACACAGACTGCTCGCAAGGATTAATATTCAATTTTTCTTCCGCCGATATCTCGAAGCCTTCCTGGAAACAAATGCAGTTACGCTAACATATGGATGGGTGGTTGATGGTGTGAAATCGAAACGTGTAAAATTGGACCGCTATCAAAACAAATAAATCAAGCCTAATTCATTTCGGTTGGTGTGGTCGCAGCAGAGAAAGCGGACCCAATATGAGTGACCGTCGTTCGTCCTCGGTATTTCGCGGTGCCAGGCCATGGCTGGGTGGGCGATGTGACTCGGTCATGATTTATTGCTTAATTTAGTTGGTCAGTCGGGAAATGGGAGTAGTTCAAACGAGTGACGTAGTTGAATCGTTTGAAATTGTATATATGAAGGATTGGTTCTGCATTAAATATAAACTTCAGTCGTATGAGAAATGTGCAACATTTGACTGGAAGCTATGGAATGTTCCATTAAACCGTTTCCAGTTGATATACGGAACTTAGCTACCACGATTCTCGTTTTAGACGTGAATTTGCTCAACGGTGGCGGCGCCACACCAATAGCATTTTTAGTTAGAATCAGCGTGAACCGGCGGGACCTCTTGTACTTTTGTCACGGTTCAGTTTTGGCTATAAGATAAGTCTGGCATAATCGAAAGCTAAAAATAATGATTGAGGGATAGCTGCGGAACACAATAATAGTTCCGGAGTTAGTTATGACTAGTCTTGTATTAATAAATTAACCAAACTTGCTACGGCTCAAATCCTTTAAATTTCCACGAATAGTTCTGTTTCTGGATTCTTTATAGTTCGCTCGTGGAATTATTTTTATTTTGATTTTAAAAACGGCTACGCAGTCTTGAAGGACTGAAACAAAATGTTTTTTTATCCGACGTTTAGACACGGGGATAGTGTCTTCATCAGAGAAAAAGTACTGTGTTTGTTCCTAGTCTATTGAAACACAGTATTTTTTCCCTGATAAAGACACTATCCCCGTGTCGAAACGTCGGAAAAAAATACATCTTTTTTCAATCCTTCAAGACTACGTAGCAGTTCTCAAAATCGAAATAAAAATATACAGTCGACTTCTCAATAGTTGATTATTTTTATTTAACATATTATTTTTGTCAAAAAACATTTTAGCAATTTACAATGTTCTGAAAAAATCCGATCCTAATATGTATATTGTGTAGACGAATTTGATTTAAAAAATATATTGGCGGTAACCACTTTCCTCCGATGGGACTCGAACCCCTGACCCTCAGTACGCTAGACTGATGCTTTCAACCAACTAAGCTACGAAAGACCTGCGTCGGCCTTCGCAACTTAACGGCTACTGTAGCCCGAAGTTCTCTTATTGATTTCCGTTGGAAATTCGAATGAATTTGCGCTGCAGATTCGAATGAATTTCCGCTTGAAATTCGAATGAAATTTCCGCTGAAAATTCGAATGAATTTCAGCTGAAAATTCGAATGAATTTCAGCTGGAAAGTTGAATGAATTTCCTCTGCAAATTCGAATGAACTTCCGTTGCAAATTCGAATGAACTTCCGTTAGAAATTCGAATGAATTTCCGCTGGAAATTCGAATGAATTTCCGCTGGAAATTCGAATGAATTTCCGCTGGAAATTCGAATGAATTTCCGCTGGAAATTCGAATGAATTTCCGCTGGAAATTCGAATGAATTTCCGCTGGAAATTCGAATGAATTTCCGCTGGAAATTCGAATGAATTTCCGCTTGAAATTCGAATGAATTTCCGCTTGAAATTCGAATGAATTTCCGCTGGAAATTCAAATGAATTTCCGCTGTAAATTCGAATGCATTTCCGCTGTAAATTCGAATGAATTTCCGCTGTAAATTCGAATGAATTTCCGCTGTTAATTCGAATGAATTTCCGCTGTAAATTCGAATGAATTTCCGCTGTAAATTCGAATGAATTTCCGCTGGAAATTCAGATGAATTTCCGCTGAATTGAATGAATTTCCGCTGAAATTCGAATGAATTTCCGCTGGAAATTCGAATGAATTTCCGCTGAATTCGAATGAATTTCCGCTGAAATTGAATGAATTTCCGCTGGAAATTCGAATGAATTTCTGCTGGAAATTCGAATGAATTTCCGCTGGAAATTGAATGAATTTCCGCTGGAAATTCGAATGAATTTCCGCTGGAAATTCCAATGAATTTCCGCTGGAAATTCCAATGAATTTCCGCTGGAAATTCCAATGAATTTCCGCTGGAAATTCCAATGAATTTATGCTGGACATTTGAATGAATTTCCGCTGGAGATTCGAATGAATTTCCGCTGGAAATTCGAATGAATTTCCGCTGGAAGTTCGAATGAATTTCCGCTGGAAGTTAGAATGAATTTCCGCTGGACATTTGAATGAATTTCCGCTGGAGATTCGAATGAATTTCCGCAGGAAATTCGAATGAATTTCCGCTGGAAGTTCGAATGAATTTCCGCTGGAAGTTAGAATGAATTTCCGCTGGAAATTTGAATGAATTTCCGTTGGAAATTCCAATGAATTTCCGTTGGAAATTGGAATGAATTTCCGTTGGAAATTCGAATGATCTTCTGTTGGAAATTCGAATGAATTTCCGCTGGAAATTCGAATGAATTTCCGCTGGAAATTCGAATGAATTTCCGCTGGAAATTCGAATGAATTTCCGCTGGAAATTCGAATGAATTTCCGCTGGAAATTCGAATGAATTTCCGCTGGAAATTCGAATGAATTTCCGCTGGAAATTCGAATGAATTTCCGCTGGAAATTCGAATGAATTTCCGCTGGAAATTGAATGAATTTCCGCTGAATTCGAATGAATTTCCGCTGGAAATTCAGAATGAATTTCCGCTGGAAATTCGAATGAATTTCCGCTGAAATTCGAATGAATTTCCGCTGAAATTCGAATGAATTTCCGCTGGAAATTGAATGAATTTCCGCTGGAAATTCGAATGAATTTCCGCTGAAATTCGAATGAATTTCCGCTGGAAATTCGAATGAATTTCCGCTGGAAATTGAATGAATTTCCGCTGGAAATTCGAATGAATTTCCGCTGAATTGAATGAATTTCCGTTGAAATTCGAATGAATTTCCGTTGGAAATTCAGATGAATTTCCGTTGGAAATTCGAATGAATTTCCGTTGGAAATTCGAATGAATTTCCGTTGGAAATTCGAATGAATTTCCGTTGGAAATTCGAATGAATTTCCGTTGGAAATTCGAATGAATTTCCGTTGGAAATTCGAATGAATTTCCGTTGGAAATTCGAATGAATTTCCGTTGGAAATGCGAATGAATTTCCGTTGGAAATGCGAATGAATTTCCGTTGAAAATGCAAATGAATTTCTATTGGAAACTCGAATGAATTTCCGTTGGAAATTCGAATGAATTTCCGTTGGAAATTCGAATGAATTTCCGTTGGAAATTCGAATGAATTTCCGTTGGAAATTCGAATGAATTTCCGTTGGAAATTCGAATGAATTTCCGTTGGAAATTCGAATGAATTTCCGTTGGAAATTGAATGAATTTCCGTTGAATTCAGATGAATTTCCGTTGAATTCGAATGAATTTCCGTTGGAAATTCGAATGAATTTCCGTTGGAAATTGAATGAATTTCCGTTGGAAATTCGAATGAATTTCCGTTGGAAATTGAATGAATTTCCGTTGGAAATTCGAATGAATTTCCGTTGAATGCGAATGAATTTCCGTTGGAAATTCAAATAAATTTCCGTTGGAAATTCGAATGAATTTACGTCAGAAATTCGAATGAATTTCCGTTGAATTCGAATGAATTTCCGTTGAATTCGAATGAATTTCCTTTGGAAATTCGAATGAATTTCCGTTGAAATTCGAATGAATTTCCGTTGAAATTCGAATGAATTTCCGTTGGAAATTCGAATGAATTTCCGTTGGAAATTGAATGAATTTCCGTTGAATTGAATGAATTTCCGTTGAAATTCGAATGAATTTCCGTTGGAAATTGAATGAATTTCCGTTGGAAATTCGAATGAATTTCCGTTGAAATTCGAATGAATTTCGTTGAATTCGAATGAATTTCCGTTGGAAATTGAATGAATTTCCGTTGAAATTCGAATGAATTTCCGTTGGAAATTGAATGAATTTCCGTTGGAAATTGAATGAATTTCCGTTGGAAATTCGAATGAATTTCCGTTGGAAATTGAATGAATTTCCGTTGGAAATTCGAATGAATTTCCGTTGAAATTCGAATGAATTTCCGTTGAAATTGAATGAATTTCCGTTGGAAATTCGAATGAATTTCCGTTGGAAATTCGAATGAATTTCCGTTGGAAATTCGAATGAATTTCCGTTGGAAATTGAATGAATTTCCGTTGAAATTGAATGAATTTCCGTTGGAAATTCGAATAAATTTTCGTTGGAATTTCGAATGAATTTCCGTTGGAAATTGAATGAATTTCCGTTGGAAATTGAATGAATTTCCGTTGAATTCGAATGAATTTCCGTTGAAATTGAATGAATTTCCGTTGAAATTCGAATGAATTTCCGTTGGAAATTGAATGAATTTCCGTTGGAAATTCGAATGAATTTCCGTTGGAAATTGAATGAATTTCCGTTGAATTCGAATGAATTTCCGTTGGAAATTCGAATGAATTTCCGTTGGAAATTGAATGAATTTCCGTTGAAATTCGAATGAATTTCCGTTGAATTCGAATGAATTTCCGTTGGAAATTGAATGAATTTCCGTTGGAAATTCGAATGAATTTCCGTTGGAAATTCGAATGAATTTCCGTTGGAAATTCGAATGAATTTCCGTTGGAAATTCGAATGAATTTCCGTTGGAAATTCGAATGAATTTCCGTTGAAATTGAATGAATTTCCGTTGGAAATTGAATGAATTTCCGTTGGAAATTCGAATGAATTTCCGTTGGAAATTCGAATGAATTTCCGTTGGAAATTGAATGAATTTCCGTTGGAAATTCGAATGAATTTCCGTTGGAAATTCGAATAAATTTCCGTTGGAAATTTCATGAATTTCCGTTGAATTCGAATGAATTTCCGTTGGAAATTCGAATGAATTTCCGTTGTTAATTCGGATAAATTTCCGTTGGAATAACGAATGAATTTCCGTTGGAAATTGAATGAATTTCCGTTGGAAATTCAAATGAATTTCCGTTGGAAATTCGAATGAATTTCCGTTGAAATTGAATGAATTTCCGTTGGAAATTGAATGAATTTCCGTTGGAAATTCGAATGAATTTCCGTTGGAAATTCGAATGAATTTCCGTTGGAAATACAAATGAATTTCTGTTGGAAGTTTGAACGAACTTCCATTGGAATTTCGAATGAAAAATTCTACGTCGAAATTACAAACAATTTTTTTGCATGTTATCTGATAGTCAAGCAGCATTGATCTTGAAAACAGCAAGGGAGCATTCATAAATTACGTTACGCTAAGGGGGGTAGGGTGGTTGATTAAAGTGTGACGAACCATGCAAAAATTTTAGATGCTTCGTACGAAAAGTGCGTCATGGGGTTGGGGGATATAGAATGCTCAATTTTTGCGTTAGGGACGAAAATTGCCCATTTTCACCACCTACCCCACCCCCCCCCCCCTATGTCCCTCTTTCTGTATACAACATTTAATAAAATGTATGAATTGTCACACTTCAGGCAACCCCCCTTCGCCTCTAAGCGATACGTTATTTATGGATCTTCTCTACGTAATCAATGGATCTTCCCTAACTTGCACGTCTAACCTTGTTTGGGAATGTATTTGGTCATTCGCCAAAACAAAGTGAACCTGTATGACAGCAAAATAAAATTTCCATAAAGAATTGAAAATTTTCCAGAACAAATTGCCAATAAAGAAATCAGGGTATAAGCAATAAATAATTATAAAATTGCCGTAAATAACGCTAAGTTTCCATAAACAATTAGGAATTTTCCACAAAACAAAAATAAATTAGAAATTTTAAAAGAAAATTTTCCACAAAGAAATCATTCCATTGAAAATAATACACAATTTCCACAAATGAATCAATATAAGGAATGAACAATTACAAAATTTCCCGGAAAATTATTTTGAGCTTTTAGTAGAATATCTTTACTTGTCATAAAACAAGTTCGTTCAATTCCATTTAATTCCACCTTTTGATTGTACCTATGACAGATACCCATTTCAACCTCAACAGTAAGCACTTGTCATAAGACGAGTTTGTACAATCCACTTAAGTGGTGGAATTTCAATGGGATTGTACAAACTCGTCTTATGACAAGTGAAGACATTCCACTAAAAAGCTCAAAATAATTTTCTAAACTCAACAGTAAGGCCGTCATCAGTGTCTCGTACTTGACACGACTCGAGTACGAGATACTGAAAACGGCATTACAGTTGAGGTCGAAATGCGTATCTGTCAAAGGTACAATCAAGTGGTAAAATTAAATGGAATTTTACGAATTCGATTTATGACGAGTAAAAATTTCATATCTTTTCAGTCAACGAATTTAGGGCACTCGTTCCATTATTATTCCATTATTATTATTATTCCATTATTATTATCATCTTTTGGAACAGTTGAATAAAATACCGAAAGTAAAAACAAAAAACAATGTATGTTCTAATTCTTTTCCCCGATTGTGATCGGTTTGAGTACATTTGCATTTGAAAACAGCATTCGAAATCCATTTACCATGCAATTCCAATTACCGTGGACCCCTGTAATTTGATCGCTTTCAATCTAATCACTGTTTAATTTGAATACCGTTCGTTTGCAGATCAGTCAAATTGTAAAGGGTCCAAACATCACATGAGATTATTCGATTTTCATAGAGTTACTAGAAGTTCAAATTAAAAATTGAAATTTGAATTTTGAAAATTGAATAAAAAAATCAAATTGAATTGGGCATAATTCTACAATCTGATCTGACGTGAAACATCAAAATATCGGCATGGGCCAGGTGCTAAAAACTAGCTGTGACAGCGACGTGACGTGACAGCAGCTCTAACTCAATTGCTAAAAAGTAAAAGATCTTCAATTAATTTGTCCCATTGAACAGTCCGGAATGGTGCTCAAGAAACTCTAATCCTCTCCTAACCAAACACAAGAATTTCACCTTCAAGCTGCAGACTGTAATAATTGCAATATCCAGTCGACATGGGAACGGACTCCTTTTGGTCCTTATAAAAGAGAGAAAACAGCGATCGGGTTGACTGAGATGTTACCGAAATAATTGTCCCATGGTTGACCGAATTGGCGCAACAGCTCCGACCGAAGGGTGACACTTTTTTGACTGTCTCCGCTTATGTTTCGTCCTTCGTTGGGTAAGTTTTTAATAAGAACTTATCTCTGTAACAACGCCACCGGTTCGGTGCCTTACCTGGCGATGAATTACGACGACGATCTGAAGAAGAAAACTTTCTCAATTTTTGATGCACTCAAGTGTTGGTTCTTGGGATTTCTTTTTGTTCGAGAGGTTTGCACAATTTATTCTTTCTTGGAAAGGGTCTCTCCGATGCTACTAACTGACGATTGCATTTTGCTGGAAATTTATGTGAGTTATGATAAGATTGAGGCGTTTGAATGTTTTGAAAGTCTATCGTAAATCATGAACAGAATGGTACCAAAGAAAGTTCGTCCCTTCGCATTAGACGATGACCAACTGGAATCCAATTTGAAGCAAAGTGAAATGCAATTTGGCACAGCGTCCAACGGCACAATAGCACCAAATGATGATTGAACAGCCCCTCGAAATTGATTCAGATGGCTCCGTTTGAAATAAAAACTTACTACCCCTGCTTTGTTGTTTGCCCAACCCGACCGACAGATGCATTGTGCATCCTTTTGTGTGATTTTTGTTCTTTTATCTGGAACTTATTTTGCGTTGTTTACCTAAACCCACCATTTTCGAGGTCCTTTGCCCCGCAATGTGCCCTCTATTATTAGTGTCATTTCGATTGGACGGATGACTGGTCGTCGAGAAGCAAACTGGAAACAAACTCTATTATTAGGTAATTGAAAATGTTCGAACCGACAAACGACAACGCTGACGACGTGCTCGCTCCGATCAGTGACACATTTTCGGTTCAACAATTGAGCGGATCATGGATGAGGGAGATTTCAAGAGGACCCAGCCCAGAAAAAAATAGTCCCCTTCCGCACCACTTGAAAGAAAGGGATAATACGACGAGCGCCGCGATCATTATCAGTTACTTTGCGATGCGAGCAGTGTTGTCAGGATTCGAACTCATAAAGGTCAACAATTCACAATAATTGATTTCCAACAAGTATTTTGAAAACTTTAATTTTTAAATTTTTGTTCGGCTTTCTGTTGTTTTTTCTTACCCTGTCGACAAGTTTTTCAATGGCAACTGTTAGTTGTGTTATGCCATGATATCTGACAAAACTTTGTTTAAATTATTCGACAAACATACATTTTTTCGTTCGTACAGAATTGTGAAACGAAAATGTTATTTGCCAGCACTTCACCCAGAAATCAGAGAGATCAATCATCGCCGACTGACTGATGGGTGATGCGTTCCGTTCATCTCATTGAGTGTTCCCACTAACTGACGCAGGATCACAGAATAATTAACCGAATTAGGTCGGAATCCTGTTTCGAGAGCGGGATTTGTAGATAGGGACAAAAAAGGAAACAGATGACGCTCGGTTCAACTCTTCCCATGGTCGCAATCTATTTATGGTTGAAGATCGGTGATGTCAGCCTTTTCATCATTCGCTTCCGACCGTTGCGTTGTTGTCGGCATTGCCGACGGATAAGGAGAAAAAGTGTCAGCTGAAATTAAAAACTACAAATGCGGTTCCAGTCAGTGACATTCTGTAGTGGATCGTTAATCCTTTGATGTATTTGAGCTGATTTAAATTTTCGGAAAATCTATAAATTCTGCTTATTGTTTAATTAGATATGATTCAGGCTCGCGGGCGGCCAATAATTTGCGGCATCCACCGTGCTTCCTGATCCCTGGCGTGGTACTAAATCTTCTACGGCCGAATAAATCAATTTCTCTTACCTGCGTGTATTCCAGAGGCCAGCTAATGGTCGCGACTGGATTTATCACCTTCCAAAAATGCGACTAATAACTCTTACCAAATTCCCATAAATCACGCCCGGCAATTCGCTGGCGGCAGAGCGGTAACTTATTTGGCTTACATTTTGTCCAATTCCGGGAAACTCAATCAGCACTAAACGCATGACTCAATTCTACGACCACGAAGACCTTCTTCTAAACGTTGATCTTACGTTTTGAAACCCTGTGAACGAATTCAAATTTTAAGCACATTTTTAATCTATTCGTTCCTATCTGGTCTGGCACCGACGACGAGGAGTGATTTATGCGCGACAAGCCGAAATGGATTATGAAACGAATAAAATGTTTGAAATGGGCGTCAAAACCGAAAACTAATCTTGCGCGACCCCCACTGAAAGAATGAGTTGTGAAATTGCAATAAAACCTAATAGCCTCGTTTCGAATAAAATCCGAAACGAACTTATGTAACCACGTTCGACATACATCTGGAGCTTCCCCGTTTGTTTAAGATTACTTTCTTCTCTCTAGTCTTAAACATCACGTGAAAAATGTATTGGCAGAAAACGGAATTTTTATTGCAGAACATTTGATTGGGAAGAAGTTTCTAAGCAGTAGACAATGAGATCATCGTCGGGTCTCAACTTTGTGTTCTGAATACACTTTCACAAACATCAATTCAGAACTTTGCACTACACTAGATTTATTAAATCAGGGCTACCAAACGTACGGAACGCGGGGCGGATGCGGCCTTGGCTCCATTTTTTGTGGCCCGTGGCGTGTAAGAAAAAAATCTTCATAATCGTCCGGAAAAATATTATATCGGGCTCGCAAAGCTCCTTCTAACTATTTATTTATATATACCGTTGGTTATTACTGATTAAAAAAATTAAATCTGTGCTGGCACGGTGTCGAATAATCCAGCACGGGCTAGTTTTGCTGTTAATGAGATTTTGGCAATTAGGATGCAACCTTTCCAGGACGGAGAACTTGTTAGAGAATGCATATCGGCTGTTGGCGATATTGTGTGCTCTAAAAAAAGCCTCCTTCAGTAGAATTAGTTTCTCATAAAGCACGGAGAAGAGTTAAGGTCACTCCTGACGGAATCCAAGTCACTCGATACGGAAGCAACGCACAACTGTCATTTTTATTATTTTACGCATGCTGCGACGCAGCAAAGCTAAATCAACAAAAATGACAGTTGTGCGGCTCCTCTGAATCGAGTGGTGTGCCCCCGAAAACGCGAGCACTTTTAATCTTGGATTCCGTCAGGAGTGACCTTAAAGTTCTCACAGAAGATTTGAAAATTACGCTACGTAAAAATCCACCTGCTTCTGATTCTACCTGCTCACAATCGATGAAAATACTTAATGTAAAAAACAAGACGCATGTAACTGTCTTCATAAGGGGCATTTATGATCATCTGAAGACCGGTATAGACCTGAGGAAAGCGGTTTAGACCTGTATGAGGGAGCTTTTAAGCTTTTTTTTAAAGGTTAAGGCCTAATAACTGATCGAGCTCCGACAATGACGGGAAAGACACTTGAAAATTAAAGCAATTTGTTTATACAATACAAACAATATTCGTGATGTAGCGACGCTCGTTATTAAGAAAATCAACTTTACCTTAGCGTGGAAACTCAACCACCACTTATTGCAAATTATGTCGACGGGAATGGAAGCAAAATACGGAGATTTGTTATGTCAGTACGTTGGCTAGCCCATGGCTTGAGAAATTTTATTCTCTTCGAAAGGAAATCCCACTATTTTTACTAGATGAAGCAAAACCAATGTCGCAAACTGCATGTTCCTGAATGGGTGGCTTGACCTTTATAGTACATGTCACCAAACATTTCAATGACTTGAACATAGAGCTGCAAGTCAGGGATCAACACGTCGGACTTTTATTACTCAACATGCAAACTATTGAAACAATTTGACACAATTGATACATTTCTATAATCCTGTAGAAAACAGTTCATGTAAATCTGTTAAATATGCTGTTAAACTAGAATCCTTTCGACAGAAATTTTCAAGCCTAATAGCTATTTAATTTTTGAAAACTCAATTTCTCAACACCGTTCACTGATGTGAATAATGTACCTGAAATGTTTGAAATAGAAATAATTGACCACCAATGCAACAACGAGCTCAAATCTTAATTACAGAAAGACACATCTCTTGTAAGATATTTTCTCTCTTCAGAAGTACATATCTGTGTGAATAACTTTTATCAAGAATGAAAGTAGTAAAAAGTAATTGTTGATCTTCATTATCTGCTTGCAAAATTTGATCACCGATTGTGAAATCAATATGCGTTGAGTATTGGAAAGAATCCAACAATTCCATGTCCTGTTACGTAAGAAAGGAAATAAGCACACAAAAAAGGTAGTTCAAACGCAATAATATCGTGTTTAGTTTTTTTTATTTAGCCATTCTGCAAAACTAAACGCCATTCTGAAAAAAAAATACTTAGGGTATTTTTAAAATGTATTAAAAAAAAAGGACCGAATATTTCTTGGCCCGCCAGCAAATGCTCATTCTGGAAAATGGCCCGTGGCTTGAAAAACGTTGGACAGGCCTGTATTAAATTCATTCAAATAATATCATCCACGGTTACTTCATTTTATTGCTGCCAGAGGGATAGTTGTTGAAGCTGCCGAAAGCTATTTGGCCGAATGCCAATAGGCCAAAAGTTGTTTGGCCGAATATACCATTTGGCCGAACAGACTATTAGGCCGAAAGTCATTTGGCCGAAAGGGTCGTTCGGCCGAAAAATACCTTTGGCTGAAATGAGTGAGTGAGACGTCTCACTACTCACTTCGCGCTCCTAATTATTTACAGTGAGAAGTGAGAAATGGGGAATGAGAATTGAAACGTCTTTTCTCTAACTCCTAATTTCTCACTTTTCAAATGACCTATTCGGCCAAATATCTTAAAGCACACAGGCAGACACCCAATTTGCATCCAGACAGACCATATTCTGGTGGATGAGTGTCATATCCGTGTTAACATTGTTGGCAATAGTTCTTCTTCTTCTTGTTGGCATTACATCCCCACACTGGGACAGAGCCGCCTCGCAGCTTAGTGTTCATTAAGCACTTCCACTGTTATTAACTGCGAGGTTTCTAAGCCAGGTTACCATTTTTGCATTCGTATATCATGAGGCTAACACGATGATACATTTATGCCCAGGGAAGTCGAGACAATTTTCAAACCGAAAATTGCCTAGACTGGCACCGGGAATCGAACCCAGCCACCCTCAGCATGGTTTTGCTTTGTAGCCGCGCGTCTTACTGCACGGCTAAAGAGGGTTGGCAATAGTATCAAATATAATATGGTTACGGGATGTAACTACTAGGATGTAACCTTGTCTCTTCATGCAAATTATTCAATAATTTAGCGATAATACATCGTTTTGTATGGAGATATTTATTTCTGCTTCTTTAAAAAAATGTATCAAGCATATAATAATTACATTACCATCACTATAACATTACAATGGGTAACAATATTCACACGATTTGTCGACGGATTGGATCTCGAGGCACGTAGCTTTATTTTACTAGCTCATAGGATGGCCAACGGAAATACAACTCTCCAGATTGACCGGCGGATGACGCAATTCATCGGAGTGGAGGATGGTGCGATGCGCATAATTGACTAAAGGATGGCGGAACTCACCAAATCGTCACCGAATGTACATTGTTATCAGTTCTGTGGAAAGTTATGCCAAATTCGGAAACCGTATAAAATCGACTCGACTATCCAACGACAGGATTCCGCCCGAAAGATCATGTTTGGACCATATTTTCACGCTCACGCTCATCATTTTAGAGGTCAACGAATTCCAAGAATTCCTTTATTTTGTGTTCCTTGGGGGGAAGGGTCATTTGGCCGAATGCTAATAGGCCTAAAGTTGTTTGGCCGAATATACCATTTGACCAATCAGATTATTAGGCTGAAAGTTATTTGGCCGAAAGGGCCGTTTGGCCGAAAAAGGCCTTTGGCCAAAATGAGTGAGTGAGACGTCTCACTACTCACTTCGCGCTCCTCATTATGTACAGTGAGAAGTGAGAAATGGGGAATGAGAATTAAAACGTCTCTTCTATTACTTCTAATTTCTCACTTTTCAAATGACCTATTCAGCCAAATGTCCTATTCGGCCAAATGACCCTTTCGGCCTAATGACTCTTTCAGCTCAATGACCATTTCGGCCGAATGACCCTTTCGGCCTAATGACCGTTTCGGCCAAACGACCCTTACGGCCAAATTACCCTTTCGGCCAAATGACCCTTTCGACCAAATGACGCTTTCGGCCAAACGACCCTTTCGGGCTAATGACGCCCAAAACGCCATCGCATAGACTGCACATCTGGCAATTGACGAGGGTATGGTGGAGGGCCTGGGAATCGAACCCATGACCATTCGATTGTAAGGCGAACGTGTAGCCAACTATGCTACGGGACCCCCCTAAATAAGAAGTTAGAAGTGAGAAATTATGGGTGACAAGTGAAATGTTAGAAGTAAGAAATGCTGAATGATAAGCGAAATGTTAGAAGTGAGAAGTGAGAAGTGAAAATGGCGAAGTAATATGTAAGAAGTGAGTTGTGGGAATCGAAAAATGGAAAATGAAAAATAAGAAGTAAACAATAAGAAGTGAAAAGTGATATTTGAGAAATGAGAAGTCAGAAGTGAGATAATAAGATGTTATAAGTGAGAAGTGACAAATGAGAAGTGCGAAGTAAGAGTTGAGATGTGCGAAGTGGAAAGCGAGAAATAAATAAATAATGAAGGAGAGTGAAAAGTCAAAAGTGAGATGTGAGGAATTCGAAATGAGAAGGGAAAAGTTAGAAATGAAAAGGGATAAATGAGATGTGAGAAGTGCGAAGTAAGAAGTTAGGAGTGAGTAGTGGGAAGTGAGAAATGAGAAGTTAGAGTTGAGAAATTTGAAGTGCGAAGTAGTGAGAAATTGAAAGCAAGAAGTTAGAATTTAAAAGTGATAATTGAGAACCCAGAAGTCACAAGAGAGATACAAGTAGCTATAAGTGAGAAGGGTGAAAAGTGAGTAGCGGGGAGAGATAGGTGAGATGCTGTTGTGGGAGAAGAGCGAAGAGAGAAGAAAGAAGTAACTAGTGAGATGTAAGAAATGTGAAATGAGAATTGAGTTTTGGGAAGGAAGTAATAAGAAGTAAGAAGTGAAAACAGGAGAACGAGAAGTAAGAAATGAGATTCTTCCTCTTTCCTTCTTTCTTTTTTCTTCTTCCTTCTTCTTTCTTTCTTTTATCTCTCAACTCACTTCTCACTGCTCAACATCTCGCTTCTCACTTCCTAATTAACATCTCTCACCTCTCACTTCTTGCTTCTGTTTATCTCACTACTTACATGCTACTTCACACTTCGCAACTATCACATCTCACTTTTAACACTTACTTCTCACCACTCCCTTCGTATTTCTCACTTGCCACTTACTCACTATCGTATTTCAGCACTGACTTCTCACTACTTATTTCAAACATCCAGTTCTTGTTGTTCGCTATTTATTTTAAGCATCTCACTTCTCACTTCACTTAATAAGAAAACAAATTTTAACTACTCGGCCAAACGGCATTCGGCCAAATATAAATGTGTTTCCTTTATCGAATACCTCCCTAACTCGATGGTCCCTTCAATATCGAGTAAGCTTACTGTATACCAAACCGAGGGCTGCGTTATTACTATGTAGTAGGGTTCGTAATGCTCACTCAATCTCAGGAGCACAGGAACTACTTCAATTTGGCTGAAGATATTGCTCCACTAGCACAACGGCGCTCTGATATGCAGAGTAAGATGAACGACCTGGCCAAACGCTCCTCTACGACGGTTCTCACCACCAACATCAACAAGACCAAATCGTTGGATGTCGACTCGAACAACCCCACCAACTTTATAGGAGTCAAACAAGTAGTGGAGAAGGTCGAGAGCTTTCAATATCATGGCAGCCAGTTAGCGTTGGACCAAGATTGACATAGGAGCACGGACCAAGAAGGCCAGGGCTGCTCTTCGCTGTCCTTCGCGTTTACGAAGCATATGGAGATCCAATCAGATTAGTCAACGCACATAACTTTGAATATACAACTTCATTAAAAATACGTTTTGTTATACGCCAGTGAGACTTGGTGTGTTACAGCGAAAATCACGCAGAACTGCAAGTATTCATTCGATGTCCACGTTTTAAAATTAGGGCCTAGTGGCTGATCTCAAAGACATATGTTACATTATTACCATAATCTTATTATTCCCTACAGTAGCCTCTCAACTGGATCTTGAATGTTGAGCTTCATCGAAGCTGTGCAATCAGAAGCCGATATTTACAGAAATTTGAAAGAGCGGAGAAAAAATCTGCAAGGAAGCACTGGACTGGAATCCGGCAAAACATCCCAGCAGAGACAGACCCAATGGTTCGTGGTGATGTAGCCTCAATAATAAAAACGAAAGCAAGTCCACGTCAAAATCAGGGTTGAAATATTTTAAAACCAATGCAATGAAAACCATGGATCTCAGTATAATCTAAGGTCATTATCATCCATGCTGAGATTACTGCAACGTAGAGAAAAAATTAACACGCACACCAGCACTTCAATTTTCAACTAAACCACACATAACTCACCCTGACAGGGTGCTCACTTCGTGTGTTACCATATGAAAGTGAGTATTCCATTAGAAAACGTGGTGAATTTTTGTCGCTTGCTGGATGAATGTGTAGTGTGTACACTGACTGGGGTCGCTTTTTACGCGGATTTTTCGAAAAAGCCGATTTTCTACATGGAAAAATTCCTGGCGGAACTTCCAGGGGAATTCATCGATGAACTTCCGGAGGAATTCCTGGAGGAACTTTCGGAGGAATTCCTGGAGGAACTGAGAGCGTTATAAAACTTAAGATGTTACTTGGGATGACTTCTACCAGGTTCTATATAACTAATATAGTAAAATATTTCACAAAAAACTGTAATTAAGTAACTAAATTTTCTAATACAACTTTAAGACATAACTAATGCTTTTATAATTTAGCTTGAAAAAAAAATCAAAACAATTTATCGATACTCAATTACTTCAATGGTTGTTATAAATACTTGATGTTAAATTAGTGTTATAATCTTCTTCGCCCTCCTACTCGGGATATTATTTCTGGAAAATGTTTCAATTTAAATCTAATTTAATGCATTAAATATTTATCACAATCCCTCGGTAGTCTGAGCATTATCCTACCAATAATGTATTAAATCATACTCCGTAATGGTAAGCTGCTTCTGATGTCTACCACCAACTATGTACCCGTTTTCCAGTTCATATTAGAAAAATCCCTCGAGTATTTGTTATCATCCATGAGATGGTACCAACAAATATGTGCAACAACTACCCGTTAGAGTCACCGGACCGTACCTACCCTTTCGCCTGAATTCATTTCAATTAATTAATTAAGTCATTTTGACCTGGGCTAAAAACTCCGTTCAGAACTTTAAACATCCGTCAATCGTGTGGACCTGCCGTTGTTGAATGTCCAGCGATCCCAGCCGTGTCTTGTTGTACAACACCAAGACGCGCGACCGTTGCTAACAAAACGCTTTTCAATTTTATGCACCACCAATTAACAAATTTTTGTTCCGGGTGTTTGCATAATTAATCCCCCGTACCGTGCGGCACCAACTCATCGCCATCTGAGTCGAATTAGAAACTCGTTCCGTTCGATGAGTGGGACCTGGTACCCAAATGCACCTACATAAACACAGTCGGGTGCCACAAATCGATTCATTATTTATGGACCATCTCACCGATGGAACGCGAAGGGGAGCTATCATATCACAGTTCAACATGTTTTGATTTGTGGAGCTTGCTTCCCCTCCGAATGCCGCGCCGATCCGAATTGTTGGGAGTAACACATTTATGGTTTTCGTTTAGTGTTTCGTGTTTATTGCCATTTCATACACATCTGAATTACACAACAAGGTGATCAGGATATTCAGAAATTACCAAATTTGAAATTGTTTCTCCCCCAAATTAAATTTGTCATGATATTTGTAAATTTCAATACCCAAATTGTTGTGATTTCTATTACCTCGGGAATCGCTTGAACGACTTGGACTGGTTACGCGTGGTGATGATTGTTACAAATGAACCTCGTCATCATCGTCGTGGTCAGCGAGCCAATTCCCATCAGATGTTCTCCACTTATACCAACCGGGTCGGGGCAAAGTGGCAAGAAATAGACAGACAGAAGTGGTCACGCATGTCCGTCATCAGCGGAACCAGCCGAACTGGAGACGGGGTGATATATGAGCTACGGTGGCCGATTGGGTTGGTTATGGTCGTCGTCGGTATCAGAGCATCCAGTTGAAATGGAATCAGCGGCGGCGGCGTTCGCCACGCAGTCAACCCCTCTGGTGGTGGCGTGAGGTGAGATAGATCCCATCGTTCTTGTTCACGCTTCGGGTGGTAAAGGTGGCCCGGTGTGGTCCGGCGGATCATTACTCTTGATTTGCGGGTCATTTCAATCAGTGGAGGGAATATATGGGGGTCGTGTAACTGATTGATTTGCTTTCTTGAGCTGATGTGTAGAGGTAATGGAATAAGAAATTTTTACCTGTATTTGGCTCAAGAAATTTAATGTAGTGTATAATTGCGTATCAATATGTTGTCAATGCGATTCTTATTTCCCGGACTCGCGTGATCGGCCATGATCGTCCGCACAATTTTACCCGTGCTGAGTATAAAAATGTACAAATTGTTGGTTAAAAGCCTTTTTATCTGAGTACTGTGTTGAAAACAAATTTGTAACATATTTGAAAATGCACAATGTTGTATATCTGACAAAGCTTAGTAATACAACAGATTGGATTTGTTATAGAGTACATCTAGGGACATAAAATCCCGGGGTTTACTGAATTGGAATTCCTCCAATGGACATCATTACACAGTACGTGAACACAAAAACGTGTTATTATGATCACAAATATCGCATCCAGATTTTTTTCGTTGCTTCTATCGTCTATAGTGTAGTGTTGCTATAAATGTTAATAAAACCTATCTCTCAGTTCCCCTTTGCAATCATTTGGTATAATTCAGCAATATCTTCAACAGAAGGCGCTTCAGTAAAACTTTCATTTTAGCTGTGCAATCATATCAAAAACAATTAAATTTGAATTGGAACATTAAGCTCTGGTGCACTGCTGAAAACATGGGGCACACTAGGAATAAACTTTTTGAAAGTAGTGTACCAAGGCATTACATCCCCCACTGGGACATTGCCGCCTCGCAGCTAATTGTTCATTAAGCACTTCAACAGTTATCAACTACGAGGTTTCTAAAGCCAAGTTACCATTTCTGCATTCGTATATCATGAGGCTAACACGATGATACTTTTATGCCCAGGGAAGTCGAGACAATTTCCAATCCGTAAATTCTCTAGACCGGCACCGAGAATCGAACACAGCCACCTTCACCATGGTCTTGCTTTGTAGCCGCCCTTCTTACCGCACGGCTAATGAGGGCTCCTTGACCTTGATTAATCCACCAAGTGGTAATGGTGCCCTTCTCGAGCAAATTAAAAAATAGTATTTTGGCCATAACTTCCGAGCCCGATCTGGCCAACTTTCAAAAGGAAACAATAGGACAGAATTCTGCGTCGGACCACCAATACCGTACGGCGAAGAAGAAGAAACAAACGCTGAGTACCAACAAGTGTCCAATGAGGAGCTTGCAGAAGCGACAAAGCGCCTACAGGCGAAGAAAGCCCCCGGTCCGGATGGAATACCGAATGTGGCGCTGAAAGCTGCGCTCGTGGCATGTCCGGATATGTGCAGAACAGTGCTGCAAAAGTGCCTGGACGAAGGTAACTTCCCAGAAATGTGGAAGATTCAGAAGCTGGTGTTGCTGCCGAAGTCAGGAAAGACTCCGGGTAATCCGGCTTCCTCGGGAAGCTCCTGGAGAGGATTACCCTGAAGAGGCTTGTGAAATGTACGGAGGGCGAGCGCGGACTCTCGAAGATGCAGTTTGGGTTCCGCAGAGGAGTGTCGGCGGTAGATGCTATTCGGACAGTACTCGAGAACGCTGAGAAGGCGTCCAAACAGAAGCGAAGAGGAAATCGATATTGCGCAATGGTAACAATAGACGTAAAAAATGCGTTCAATAATGCCAGCTTAGAAGCCATCGCATCAGCGCTGCATATAATGCGGGTTCCTGGTTACCTGTGTCATATCCTGAAAAGCTACTTTCAGTGCAGAGTTTTGGTGTACGACACTAACGAAGGGCGTAAGTCGTTACAACGGTTACAGCGGGCGTTCCTCAAGGCTCCATTCTTGGTCAAACTCTTTGGAACGGGATGAACGATGGAGTCCTGAGTCTGTGGTTGCCTAGAGAAGTTAAAATCATGGGTTTTGCGGACGACGTGTCACTAACGGTGATGGGCGAGACACTAGAAGAAGTAGAGGTGTTGGCGACGGAGGCGATTGCAATGATCGAGAGCTGGATGAACGGAGTGAAGCTGCAAATAGCTCACCATAAGACGGAGGTGCTATTAGTCAGCAACTGTAAGGCGATTCAGCGGATGGAGATCGTCGTTGGTGATCATGCGATTGCATCGAAGCGATCACTGAAACTTCTGGGGGTGATGATCGATGACCGGCTAAATTTCAATAGCCACGTCGATTACGTCTGCGAAAAATCGGCGAAGGCTATGAGCGCAATAGCAAGGATCATGCCAAACGTTGGCGGTCCAAGAAGTAGCACCAGACGTCTACCCAAGTAGCACATGTAACAATTCTTAAATATAAAAAACTAGTTTATTTGTGGACGCAGTAGCGCCCGTGGCAAGTGTTTTTTTATATAAACGGTTCATTAATTCATGTAATAAAAAAATCCAAAATTTTTCTACGTCTGTTGTCTGTGATTTTTTTTCATCAAATGCTGTGTCTGGTTGTCTAAGGTTGTCACTGGTTTTGTTTTCTGCATCTGATAGTAAAAAAGAATTGAAGTGTCAAATATTTTATTTTTTTTTGCGAGAATTTCCCCGCGTGCTGCGTCTGGTTGGCTAGTCACCGGACAGACAAACAGGGCTATTATGTATAGTATAAATGAATGGTTACATAATGGTTGGATTTAGGATGCTTGAAACATTCCAAGTCACGGTTGATTGCATATGGGTCATTTTTCAGTCATCGTGAAATAAAATGTGTTATCAGTTTTTAAGCAGTTACAGGGTCATTGAATTGTAACCATAACATTGAACTGTCATAAGCACTCAAGTCACAATCAAGTTTTTAATTAGTTACCGAAAGACTATCCGAATAGTAGATGCCAAGTAACAAAAACACCACAATAATATCATGATATAGAGTGAGGGAGCCTCCATCCTGATTTGAATTTCTAACTGGTGCCGAATTATAATTTTGATACAGAGATACTGCACATGCACACTTTTTTGTATATACACTAATTTGGAATAGAATTCAATTATTAAAACACAATGCGAATTATTCCAAAAGTTGCCAAACGTCAAACGAATCGAGTTACCATGAAACATCAATAGCTATGGAAGCAAATTACAATGTAACTAAATTCAATGTTGAGGTGAGTCACATCAATGTTGCAAAAAAATTGTTACTAGTAACTAATCTTCACAGGCGTACTAGTTGCAATGTAACTTGTTTATGATTTGTAAAAATGATAGGTTACTTGTAACCCGTATGTAACGGATTTGTATAGCCCCATATATATGATCAACACTGCATGTGAAATGATTGTGTCCATATCCGAAATCGTTGTATACTGAAAAGTTTCATGTGACTTAGTAAAACAAATTTTGGTATTATCGTTTATAGTACTAAAAATTATCGTTTAGTTTAATATTGTTTAGTGCACGGGAATTTGACAAAACTGTGATATGTCTTAACAGCCATTAGTATAAAATAAGGTAGATCGAACGTATTTGAGTGTTAAGTCAATAGCAGTTTACAGTTACTTCTATCTACTGCCTAATGCCTTTCCGAGAAAAGTCGATTTTTGCTTCTTTGAAAAATGTCAAAGGCATCTACTAATCTCGGAAATTTGTATTTAGATACAATTATTCGAAGTTTTTTCCCTATAGTTTTTTTCCACATAGCTGTTTTTTCCATAACTTTGAAAAAAAAGAACTTCTACAGTGCATTAATGAATAGATGCTGCTTGTCGACCAACATTCTTGTTTTATATAATGTGAGAAAATACTTATCCGTCAGAATTTTTGTATCAATCTTCCTATGAAATTACCAGCAAAAAATAAATTTCCATTCCTATTTATAAAGGAAAACGAAACCCAAAGGTGTGCATAAGTGATGCTAAAATTATGTCATTAAAAATCAAGAATTTTCTAACTATGAAGTGTTATTTGAACACCTGCTTTAGAAAGATGTTGATAAATCTACGGTCTTTCATAAGGGTAATGTTTGGAATTGACAGTATGAAAAGTAAAAAAATATAGAGATGCAAATAAGCAAGAAACGATTGAACCATACAAGACCTTTTACTTAAGGCATAAGCATTATCCAAATCCAAACATCAGTACATTGAAAAATTACATAAGTTATCAAATCTTTTGAACCACCATGTATGCGGTCGTTTGATGAAATATGCTCGGAAATATGCCTATATAATATATTTTTGGTAAATGATTAATATAATAAATAAGAAAACAGCTGTCTCTATGAATCTACTTTTAATTTTAAATTCGAGATTTAGAGATACAATAACAGAGACAATTTTTTTTCTTTACTGTTATTGATACTTATTTAAGAACAAAAATATATTCATGTTACTATAAATGAATAAACCTAAAAGTTGGTTTAACCGAGGGCGCGAGGTTTTTAGCTAGCTAAAATGATAGGTTTCACCAAAAATTCCATTCCGCACATTAATCCCTGCTAATATAACATAAATATATCACTTTGCATATAAACATTTACTATTTGCTATTTTAGATTCATGTCTTCAACTTTCTGATTAATGACATTCAATTTAAGTGACATTGTGACCAGATTTGTTTTATTTTCGTATTAAATACATAACAAAGTTTCATGACAACAAATAAAATGTTGACAAGTAGAAGTCAGTAAATAGTTACAAAGTGGCAATCAAGACCAGAATGTTTCAGTTACTGTAACATGGAAATGTTACGGATGGATTACAGTGCAACTTAATGTGAGACCGTATAGTTAGTTACATAGTAGCTCAATTTTTTGCGCTTTTTCGGTTGCACTAGTGTTACAAATACAGTTACAGTTATTAAAATTTCACATATAATTTTGTCGCATATCGATCACCGTAATTCAATTGTGACAATCTGTGCTACTTCGGTACTAGCTAGTGTCTCGTCATCGATACTGCGGTATGGAGTCCCCGCTTGGGGTAATGCGCTGGAAACCAAGCGGAACCGTAGAAGGCTACAAAGTGTGTTCCGGCTGATGGCCATACGAGTCGCGAGTGCCTACAGAACGATATCGTCGGAGGCAGTATGCGTTATCGCCGGGATGGTCCCTATCTGCATCAGCCTAGCGGAAGATATTGAGTGCTATCAGCGGAAAGACACGAGAAACGTGAGAAAGATGGAGAGAATCCGTTCAATGGAGAGGTGGCAGCATGAATGGGACAGTACGGACAATGGAAGGTGGACCCACCGACTCATTCCAAACCTGTCAACGTGGATGAACAGGAAGCATGGCGAAGTAAACTTTCACCTGATACAGTTCCTGTCAGGCCTCGGCTGCTTCAGGAAGTATTTACATCGGTTTGGGCATGCTGCTTCGCCACTTTGCCCGGAGTCACGGCATACAAAAAACAAGGCAGGCTCAGCACACATGTAAACATTCAGTTTGAATGTAAACATGTGACGTCACTACTATCTTCAAACAAGCTGGACCGAGACGATGCTCTACGGTCTCAGCATGCTTACTTTTGCACTCCAACATGTGGCGATAAAATATACGTCACTCTTGAAGTGTCATTTTTCTAACGAGCCTACCTTGTTTTCTGTATACCATGGCCCGGAGTGTGAGAACATCGGAGAAACGGTGGAGCACGTGTTCTTTGAGTGCCCCAGGTTTGAGGCAGTTCGAAGGGAAATACACGGTTTGAACCAAGATGGATACACAGCTAGGTGTTGCAGTCTGTCCAATTTATGGACGAGGAGAAGGCTGGGGTGAAAAATTCATTTTCGGTGCAATAAACCGGCTGGCTCTCCCATACTTAAATCCAAGATGGCTGAATCGTGAATTTGACAGATTGGAACACCTAGTGGTGTATTCATCTTGGTTTGAACCAAGAGAACGTGATAGGAAAAATGTGCCGAGAGGAAGAACCTCCTTCGCCTGGGCTCTGTCGGAGTAAGTTAGATTCCCCGTTGGCACGAGACCGAGTACATTGTGAAGAATGAGCTGCTAAAATTGCCGAGACACCAGTCACTTCAAAGTGAAGGCTGGGTACACCGGCGATAGTGCAAAGGAGTGGTGCTGAACAGCACAACAGGCCAACTTTTTCGAAGTAAAACATATTGGAGAAGTTTAGGTGAAGATACGGAAAGGATGGAAAGATGGAAAGTTCGAATGGTAGAATCCATGAAGTAGACAGTTTATCTTGCGGTTCGAGGGGAAGCAAGGTAACAAAACAAATAGGGTTTTTTCCATCAGTCGAGGGTTTTTCCTCCCACCACGGTGGAAGCAAGTTTCCAGAGAAGCATAAAGCTAGTAGAGACATCAAAGATCTTCATGTTGCTCGATCTGAATATCACGAATTGTACTCAAGAACAGTTTGGAGTGTCGTGAATGTCGAACGAGTTCTCTAATGTGTCTATAATTATGTAATGAAGTCCTGTGGAGCTAAATATTCCAACTCATTAAAGTAGTTGGGATAACGTAGATCTTCATGTTGATCGATTTGAACATTAGGACCTGAACTCAAGGACAGTTTGGAGTGTTGTAGATGCAGCCTTGTAGCCTTGCGAGCAACTGCCAGTCCGGAGATGGCGAGTTCGATTCTCGGTCCGGTCTAGGGAACTTTCTCGACACCCTGGGCTTAATTGTGTATACATTGTAACTGCACGCAAGATATATAATTAAGCAAAAGGCGGGCATAGGAGGCTTCCGAGCCTCTTGAAAGGAGGCTTCCGAGCCTCTTGAAAGGAGGCTTCCGAGCCTCTTGAAAGGAGGCTTCCGAGCCTCTTGAAAGGAGGCTTCCGAGCCTCTTGAAAGGAGGCTTCCGAGCCTCTTGAAAGGAGGCTTCGAGCCTCTTAAAGGAGGCTTCCGAGCCTCTTGAAAGGCGGCTTCCGAGCCTCTTGAAAGGAGGCTTCCGAGCCTCTTGAAAGGAGGCTTCCGAGCCTCTTGAAAGGAGGCTTCCGAGCCTCTTGAAAGGAGGCTTCCGAGCCTCTTGAAAGGAGGCTTCCGAGCCTCTTGGAAAGGAGGCTTCCGAGCCTCTTGAAAGGAGGCTTCCAGCCTCTTGAAAGGAGGCTGGAGCCTCTTAAAAGGAGGCTTCTGAGCCTCTTGAAAGGAGGCTTCCAGGCCTCTTGAAAGGAGGCTTCCGAGCCTCTTGAAAGGCGGCTTCGAAACCTCTTGAAAGGAACCTTCCTGGCCTCTTGAAAGGAGGCTTCCAGGCCTCTTAAAGGAGGCTCTGGAGCCTCTTGAAAGGAGGCTTCCAGGCCTATTGGAAGGAGGCTTCCGAGACTCTTGAAAGAAGGTTTCCGAGCATCTTGAAAGGAGGCTTCCAGGCCTCTTGAAAGGAGAGGCCTGAGCCTCTTGAAGGGAGGCTTGGAGCCTCTTGAAAGGGGGCCTCAGAGCCTCTTGAAAGGAGGCTTCCGAGCCTCTTGAAAGGAGGCTTCCGAGCCTCTTGAAAGGAGGCTTCTGAGCCTTTTCAAAGGAGGCTTCCAAGCCTCTTGAAGGCGGCTTCCAGGCCTCTTGAAAGGAGGCTTCTGGAGCCTCTTAAAAGGAGGCTTCCGAGCCTCTTGAAAGGAGGCTTCCGAGACTCTTGAAAGGAGGTTTCCGAGCCTCTTGAAAGGAGGCTTCCGAGCCTCTTGAAAGGAGGCTACCGAGCCTCTTGAAAGGAGGCTTCCGAGCCTCTTGAAAGGAGGCTTCCGAGCCTCTTGAAAGGAGGCTTCCGGGCCTCTTGAAAGGAGGCTACCGAGCCTCTTGAAAGGAGGCTTCCGGGCCTCTTGAAAGGAGGCTTCCGAACCTCTTGAAAAGAGGCTTCCGAGCCTCTTGAAAGGAGGCTTCCGAGCCTCTTGAAAGGAGGCTTCCGAGCCTCTTGAAAGGAGGCTTCCGAGCCTCTTGAAAGGAGGCTTCCGAGCCTCTTGAAAGGAGGCTTCCAGGCCTCTTGAAAGGAGGCTTCCAGGCCTCTTGAAAGGAGGCTTGAGCCTCTTGAAAGGAGGCTTCCAGCCTCTTGAAAGGAGGCTTCCGAGCCTCTTGAAAGGAGGCTTCGAGGCCTCTTGAAAGGAGGCTTCCGGGCCTCTTGAAAGGAGGCTCTGGGCCTCTTGAAAGGAGGCTTCCGGGCCTTTGAAAGGGGAGGCTTCCTGAGCCTCCTCTTGAAAGGAGGCTTTCGAGCCTCTTGAAAGGAGGCTTCGGAGCCTCTTGAAAGGAGGCTTCCGGGCTTCTTGAAAGAAGGCTTCCGAGCGTCTTGAAAGGAGGCTTCCGTGCCTCTTGATAGGAGGCTTCCGTGCCTCTTGAAAGGAGGCTTCCGGGCCTCTTGAAAGAAGGCTTCCAGGACTCTTGAAAGAAGGCTTCCAGGCCTTTAGAAAGGAGGCTTCCAAGCCTCTTGAAATTAGGCTTCCGAGCCTTTTGTAAGGAGTGCCCAGGAGGCTTCCAAGTCTCTTGCAAGGAGGCTTCCGAGTCGCTGGAAAGAAGGCTTCCGAGCCTCTTGAAAGGAGGCTTCCAGGCCTCTTGAAAGGAGGCTTGAGCCTCTTGAAAGGAGGCTTCCAGGCCTCTTGAAAGGAGGCTGGGCCTCTTGAAAGGAGGCTTCCGGGCCTCTTGAAAGGAGGCTTCCGGGCCTCTTGAAAGGAGGCTTCCGGGCCTCTTGAAAGGAGGCTTCCAGGCCTCTTGAAAGGAGGCTTCGGGGCCTCTTGAAAGGAGGCTTCCGGGCCTCTTGAAAGGAGGCTTCCGGGCCTCTTGAAAGGAGGCTTCCGGGCCTCTTGAAAGGAGGCTTCCGGGCCTCTTGAAAGGAGGCTTCCGGGCCTCTTGAAAGGAGGCTTCCGGGCCTCTTGAAAGGAGGCTTCCGGGCCTCTTGAAAGGAGGCTTCTGGCCTCTTGAAAGGAGGCTTCCGGGCCTCTTGAAAGGAGGCTTCGGGCCTCTTGAAGGAGGCTTCCAGGCCTCTTGAAAGGAGGGCTTCCAGGCCTCTTGAAAGGAGGCTTCTGAGCCTCTTGAAAGGAGGCTTCTGGGCCTCTTGAAAGGAGGCTTCGGGCCTCTTGAAAGGAGGCTTCTGGCCTCTTGAAAGGAGGCTTCCAGGCCTCTTGAAAGGAGGCTTCCAGGCCTCTTGAAAGGAGGCTTCTGGCCTCTTGAAAGGAGGCTTCCAGGCCTCTTGAAAGGAGGCTTCCGGGCCTCTTGAAAGGAGGCTTCGGGCCTCTTGAAAGGAGGCTTCCGGGCCTCTTGAAAGGAGGCTTCCGGGCCTCTTGAAAGGAGGCTTCTGGGCCTCTTGAAAGGAGGCTTCGGGCCTCTTGAAAGGAGGCTTCCGGGCCTCTTGAAAGGAGGCTTCCGGGCCTCTTGAAAGGAGGCTTCCGGGCCTCTTGAAAGGAGGCTTCCGGGCCTCTTGAAAGGAGGCTTCCGGGCCTCTTGAAAGGAGGCTTCCGGGCCTCTTGAAAGGAGGCTACCGAGCCTCTTGAAAGGAGGCTACCGAGCCTCTTGAAAGGAGGCTACCGAGCCTCTTGAAAGGAGGCTACCGAGCCTCTTGAAAGGAGGCTACCGAGCCTCTTGAAAGGAGGCTTCCGAGCCTCTTGAAAGGAGGCTACCGAGCCTCTTGAAAGGAGGCTTCCGAGCCTCTTGAAAGGAGGCTTCTGGCCTCTTGAAAGGAGGCTTCCAGGCCTCTTGCAAGGAGGCTTCCAAGCCGCTTGAAAGGAGGCTACCGGGCCTCTTGAAAGGAGGCTTCCAGGCCTCTTGAAAGGGGGCTTCGGGGCTCTTAAAAGAAGGCTTCCGGGCTTCTTGAAAGGAGGCTTCCGGGCCTCTTGAAAGAAGGCTTCCAGGCCTCTTGAAAGGAGGCTTCCGGGCCTCTTGAAGGAGGCTTCCGGGCCTCTTGAAAGGAGGCTTCCGGGCCTCTTGAAAGGAGGCTTCCGGGCCTCTTGAAAGGAGGCTTCCAGGCCTCTTGAAAGGAGGCTTCCGGGCCTCTTGAAAGGAGGCTTCCGGGCCTCTTGAAAGGAGGCTTCCGGGCCTCTTGAAAGGAGGCTTCCGGGCCTCTTGAAAGGAGGCTTCCGGGCCTCTTGAAAGGAGGCTTCCGGGCCTCTTGAAAGGAGGCTTCCAGGCCTCTTGAAAGGAGGCTTCCGGGCCTCTTGAAAGGAGGCTTCCGGGCCTCTTGAAAGGAGGCTTCCGGGCCTCTTGAAGGGGGCTTCCGGGCCTCTTGAAAGGAGGCTTCCGGGCCTCTTGAAAGGAGGCTTCCGGGCCTCTTGAAAGGAGGCTTCCGGGCCTCTTGAAAGGAGGCTTCCGAGCCTCTTGAAAGGAGGCTTCCGGGCCTCTTGAAAGGAGGCTTCCGGGCCTCTTGAAAGGAGGCTTCCAGGCCTCTCGATAGCAGGCATCCGGGCCTCTTGACAGGAGGCTTCGGGCCTCTTGAAAGGAGGCTTCCGGGCCTCTTGAAAGGAGGCTTCCGGGCCTCTTGAAAGGAGGCTTCCGGGCCTCTTGAAAGGAGGCTTCCGGGCCTCTTGAAAGGAGGCTTCCTGGCCTCTTGAAAGGAGGCTTCCGGGCCTCTTGAAAGGAGGCTTCCGGGCCTCTTGAAAGGAGGCTTCCGGGCCTCTTGAAAGGAGGCTTCCGGGCCTCTTGAAAGGAGGCTTCCAGGCCTCTTGAAAGGAGGCTTCCGGGCCTCTTGAAAGGAGGCTTCCGGGCCTCTTGAAAGGAGGCTTCCGGGCCTCTTGAAAGGAGGCTTCCGGGCCTCTTGAAAGGAGGCTTCCGGGCCTCTTGAAAGGAGGCTTCCGGGCCTCTTGAAAGGAGGCTTCCGGGCCTCTTGAAAGGAGGCTTTCGAGCCACTTTGAAGGATGCTTCTTGAAAGGAGGCTTCCGGGCCTCTTGAAAGGAGGCTTCCGGGCCTCTTGAAAGGAGGCTTCCGGGCCTCTTGAAAGGAGGCTTCCGGGCCTCTTGAAAGGAGGCTTCCGGGCCTCTTGAAAGGAGGCTTCCGGGCCTCTTGAAAGGAGGCTTCCGGGCCTCTTGAAAGGAGGCTTCAGGCCTCTTGAAAGGAGGCTTCCGGGCCTCTTGAAAGGAGGCTTGTGGGATGGAGGGCCTCTTGAAAGGAGGCTTCCGGGACTCTTGAAAGGAGGCTTCCGGGCCTCTTGAAAGGAGGCTTCCGGGCCTCTTGAAAGGAGGCTTCCGGGCCTCTTGAAAGGAGGCTTCCGGGCCTCTTGAAAGGAGGCTTCTTGGCCTCTTGAAAGGAGGCTTCTGGGCCTCTTGAAAGGAGGCTTCCGGGCCTCTTGAAAGGAGGCTTCCGGGCCTCTTGAAAGGAGGCTTCCGGGCCTCTTGAAAGGAGGCTTCCGGGCCTCTTGAAAGGAGGCTTCCAGGCCTCTTGAAAGGAGGCTTCTGGCCCTCTTGAAAGGAGGCTTCCGGGCCTCTTGAAAGGAGGCTTCCGGGCCTCTTGAAAGGAGGCTTCCGGGCCTCTTGAAAGGAGGCTTCCGGGCCTCTTGAAAGGAGGCTTCCAGGCCTCTTGAAAGGAGGCTTCCGGGCCTCTTGAAAGGAGGCTTCCGGGCCTCTTGAAAGGAGGCTTCCGGGCCTCTTGAAAGGAGGCTTCCGGGCCTCTTGAAAGGAGGCTTCCGGGCCTCTTGAAAGGAGGCTTCCGGGCCTCTTGAAAGGAGGCTTCCGGGCCTCTTGAAAGGAGGCTTCCGGGCCTCTTGAAAGGAGGCTTCCGGGCCTCTTGAAAGGAGGCCCCGGGCCTCTTGAAAGGAGGCTTCCGGGCCTCTTGAAAGGAGGCTTCCAGGCCTCTTGAAAGGAGGCTTCCGGACCTCTTGAAAGGAGGCTTCCGGGCCTCTTGAAAGGAGGCTTCCGGGCCTCTTGAAAGGAGGCTTCCGGGCCTCTTGAAAGGAGGCTTCCGGGCCTCTTGAAAGGAGGCTTCCGGGCCTCTTGAAAGGAGGCTTCCGGGCCTCTTGAAAGGAGGCTTCCGGGCCTCTTGAAAGGCGGCTTCCGGGCCTCTTGAAAGGAGGCTTCCGGGCCTCTTGAAAGGAGGCTTCCGGGCCTCTTGAAAGGAGGCTTCCGGGCCTCTTGAAAGGAGGCTTCCGGGCCTCTTGAAAGGAGGCTTCCGGGCCTCTTGAAAGGAGGCTTCCGGGCCTCTTGAAAGGAGGCTTCCGAGCCTTTTGAAAAAGGGCGTGCTGGCCTCTTGAAAGGAAGCTTTCGAGCCTCTTGAAAGGAGGCTTCCGGGCCTCTTGAAAGCAGGCTTCCAGGCCTCTTGAAAGGAGGCTTCCGGGCCTCTTGAAAGGAGGCTTCGGGCCTCTTGAAGGAGGCTTCCTGGCCTCTTGAAAGGAGGCTTCCGGGCCTACTGAAAGGACGCTTGCGGGCCTCTTGAAAGGAGGCTGCCGGGCCCCTGGAAAGGAGGCCTCACGGCCTCTTGAAAGGAGGCTGCCGGGCCTCTTGAAAGGAGGCTTCCGGGCCTCTTGAAAGGAGGCTTCCGGGCCTCTTGAAGAAAACAGGTTTCCGGGCCTCTTGAAAGGAGGCTTCCGGGCCTCTTGAAAAGAGGCTTCCGGGCCTCTTGGAAGGAGGCTTCCGGGCTTCTTCAAAGGAGGCTTCCGGGCCTCTTCAAAGGAGGCTTCCGAGAAAGTAGGCTTACAGGCATTTTGTAAGGAGGCCTTCGGGCCTCTTGAAAGGAGGCTTCCGGGCCTCTTGAAGGAGGCTTCCGGGCCTCTTGAAAGGAGGCTTCCGGGCCTCTTGAAGGAGGCTTCCGGGCCTCTTGAAAGGAGGCTTCCGGGCCTCTTGAAATGAGGCTTCCGGGCCTCTTGAAATGAGGCTTCCGGGCCTCTTGAAAGGAGGCTTCCGGGCCTCTTGAAAGGAGGCTTCCAGGCCTCTTGAAAGGAGGCTTCCGGGCCTCTTGAAAGGAGGCTTCCGGGCCTCTTGAAAGGAGGCTTCCGGGCCTCTTGAAAGGAGGCTTCAGGCCTCTTGAAAGGAGGCTTCGGGCCTCTTGAAAGGAGGCTTCCGGGCCTCTTGAAAGGAGGCTTCCGGGCCTCTTGAAAGGAGGCTTCCGGGCCTCTTGAAAGGAGGCTTCCGGGCCTCTTGAAAGGAGGCTTCCGGGCCTCTTGAAAGGAGGCTTCCTGGCCTCTTGAAAGGAGGCTTCCGGGCCTCTTGAAAGGAGGCTTCCGGGCCTCTTGAAAGGAGGCTTCCGGGCCTCTTGAAAGGAGGCTTCCGGGCCTCTTGAAAGGAGGCTTCCGGGCCTCTTGAAAGGAGGCTTCCGGGCCTCTTGAAGGAGGCTTCCGGGCCTCTTGAAAGGAGGCTTCCGAGCCTCTTGAAAGGAGGCTTCCGAGCCTCTTGAAAGGAGGCTTCCGAGCCTCTTGAAAGGAGGCGTCCGAGCCTCTTGAAAGGAGGCTTCCGGGCCTCTTGAAAGGAGGCTTCCGGGCCTCTTGAAAGGAGGCTTCCGGGCCTCTTGAAAGGAGGCTTCCGGGCCTCTTGAAAGGAGGCTTCCGGGCCTCTTGAAAGGAGGCTTCCGGGCCTCTTGAAAGGAGGCTTCCGGGCCTCTTGAAAGGAGGCTTCCGGGCCTCTTGAAAGGAGGCTTCCGGGCCTCCTTTATGATACGGAAGAAACGCACAACTGTCATTTTTGTTGATTTAGTTTTGCTGCGTCGCAGCATGCGTGAAAAAATAAAAATGACAGTTGTGCGTTGCTTCCGTATCGAGTGGTGTGCCCCCGAAAACGCGAGCACTTTGAAACTTGGATTCCACCAGGAGTGACCTTAAATGTGAACTGTAAAACCAGGTATAGGGCACTGCACGGAAAAATATCTTTCTCTTTCGTTCTTCATAAATTTTGACATTTACTGGCCTTGGAAAAAGACAAAGCAGCCCGTGCAGTGCCCTATTATGATCCATAGCTGCAAAACGTGATATGATCCAGAGTTGCAAAAATTGTGTTTCTAATCTGCAGTAAATCGTGAATAACTTTTAAACGAATATAAAATTATAAAATTCCTCATCTTTCTTCATTTTTCAAAAACATTTTTATTGATACCCATTTTGGATGCATCAATAGAAAAATATGGAAAAAAATCATGATTTCAGGGCAATTAATCAGTGAAAAATATATAGACCTAAAACATGCCGTATCAATATTCCACCATAAAGGGAAGGTCCTAAGTAAAATGTAAAAAATATGACATGTATAGGTTTCATCGAAATTTTTTTTTTGATGTAACGTTTTTTTCGATGTTACCTACAAAAAATGCGCTTTTTGCCTTTCTCGTATACGAAGTATACGTAAAGGCTATATGATCGCTCCAAAAACAAACTTTTTATAGAAAGCCCGGAGACCCATAGTGTTATACACCGATCGACTCAGCTCGACGAATTGAGGTTATGTCTGTGTGTTTGTGTGTGTGTGTGTGTTTGTGCGCACCCACCCAGAAAAAATGTCACTCATTTTTCAGGCACTTTTCCTTAAACGATTTACTCGCAACAAGTTGCATTCGACGCAGAATATGTGGTAGTAGCGGCTTGTATTAAAATAATAGTCGAAGATATTGAATGAAAATGAAAGCATGAATTATTTGAATGAGATTTGAATTTCCAAATCGAAGCAATCGGTGTTCGAGTATGTTCTGACAGAACGAATATGAACTCGATTGACAAAACAGAAACATAAAAAGAGATTAGTATCGATACTAATCCGAATTTTTTGTACATCGTCTTTGTCAATCGAGTTCATATTCGTGTGCTAATGGGAACCTACTATTCGAACACCGATTGCTTGATTTGAAATTCAAATCTCATTCAAATAATTCATGTTTTCATTTTCATTCAATATCTTCGACTATTATTTTAATACAAGCCGCTACTACCACAGAATACTCTCCCATTGTTTCGTATTGAAAATCCAGATCCTATTGAAAGTCCAGATCGGACTATGGGCTCAAGAGTAATGGCCAAAATACTATTTTCATTAATGCACGAGAAAGGCACCATCACCGCTAGGTGGATTAATCAGGGTTTTTCATAAAATGCGTCGTGGCTACCCCTAAACGTCATTTCCCTAGCTTAATTTACATTTACGATTTTACTTTTCAATTATATGAGGAGTGTTATTTAATTAGGAACATCTTCTAACGTGAATTCGGTATTGAAAATATCCAATGGAAATATGTTCTTTGGACCGTTTTCATTTCAGTCCACGTTTTCTACGCTTGAATTCAATTAGCCTTCGTTGTAACTATCAAACATATGTAATCTCATCGAAAGTATGATTAATGATGGGTACTCCTATCGTCCTATTCCTCTCGGATTAAACGCTCGCTTCATTACAGTGCGGATAAAGAAGGCCTAAAATCAAAGAACGGAAGAGGCCTACCGACCGGGCAGTACATGCTTGAGAATCGTCTCCAGCTCACCGACCGTCTTTCATTTAAGCCGCTCATCAGCACACAGCATGACTCGGTGTCCCAACCTTGATCGGGTCATTAGGGGTCGCTCAATGTGGTACCAGCACCGTTAATAGCATATCAACTTTTTCAAATAAATTAATACCCCAACATTAAAATGAAATTACTTCACACCAGTTCGCGCATGCAGCAGCATGGATACGTTGATGTACCTCTCCCGACCCGGGATCACCGGAAGGGCTTATACATCAGCCTGGAAACAATCGCATGCCCCAGGTCCAGTGTGAACCTAACAAATGCGGTTATAAGTTTTGAATAATTTCCTTTTAATGACAAGCTTTGGTTGACGCGCAGAATTTGGCGGTTTCCCGCGAGGGGCATCTTTCAAACCTACGAATTATAACTCAATTTGATTGTGCTTCGCTGGGAGTCGCCTTCGCACAACTCCGAATGCCGCCGACTCACAGAAGGACCAATCTTCAAAAAGACGGTCAAAAAGCATTTTTTCAAAATGATCCAAATTGATAACTTGAGTCATGGGGTGTTAGTAGAATACTTGACGATGATGTTAACATAGTTTTGAGTCATTTTATTCTGGTGGATCTTACCTTTACAGCCAATACAAGTTGAGCATGTTGTCGATTTTTAATTCTGTTAAATCTTTTAACATTTATCTTACAGCTTCATTATGTTGGCCACGACGTATACATCACCCGAACCTATTATATTTGGCACCATCACAAAGTGTAGTCCAAAAACTAATAAAGCCACGCATATACGTTCGTAAATTATTTTTGATCGCGCAGAAAGTACTCGGTCTTTATTATGTATAAAATTATTATTGTATTATCTTCTTGCTGTATTCATTGTGAAATTCAAAAAGGTACCCATCGGTACCCATCAATGAAATTCACACAGTAGTTTCATTTTTTTGTCAGGAATCCAATCCTGCAGAAATTAGGTTCCGCCACCCTCCGCCCGCTCAGTTATTTCGGTTTTACTGACAGTGGTCGTTTCGGTCTTGCCAATCAATTTTGATAAAAAGCAACGCACAATATGTTTTCTCTTCTCCTAATTCTCATTTGCCCCAATACAATGGTGCAACATCAGCTGAAAATTGTCTAGGGGTCGTACACTTATTACGTAAGCGTCATTTCTGTTTTTTTCAACATCCCTCCCTTCATGTAAGATTTCTTACATACAAATGATTTTTTTATTTATAGGTAAAACGACAGATCCCCCTCCCCCATCAGGGCATACGTAATATGTGTACAGCCCCCTAGTACCATTTGTTCTTTTCTCACACATACTTTAATTAAGGAAATTCCACGTGATCATGAGTTTTTACAGGCACTTGCGCCATGAGATTTTGAAAATATTGTTAAAGGAAGTAGGACAAACTATCAAGTCATGTCATGTTTAGTCGTAATGCAGGGAGAATATTTAATTTGACCCCTACGTCTAATTTTCCATACTTACTCTGTAAAAAGATCATGAGTTTTTCACATGAACCGTAATATCAAGAAACGATTTGCGCCTCTACAGCTTTACTTTGTGTAGGGACGAAATAAAATCCATTCTATATGTTTACAATTTCTAATAATGGAATACATTTTTCTGTTAGCACTGCAGTGAGGTGACTACAGAAATTGGTAATTAAAGGAATACCTCTGAAAGTGCTCATAGAAA
Organism: Armigeres subalbatus; assembly: GCF_024139115.2. Taxonomy (NCBI): domain Eukaryota; kingdom Metazoa; phylum Arthropoda; class Insecta; order Diptera; family Culicidae; genus Armigeres; species Armigeres subalbatus. Next base: position 488,438 of record NW_026943013.1, read on the forward strand.
TAGAACTCTACACTGGCGGCGCTAGCCATTGATATTTGATGAGGCACCACTTGGTGCAAGCACGTTGTCTTTGAGAACGTTAGCGTGCTTGCGACGACTGGTGCCCCACCTCTCGTTCCGGTAGTGGATCTCTAGCTTACGAGTCGGTGATGTCGAGAAGATGAACCATCTATTCAATGAAATATCATAATATGTGGCCTGCTAGACCATTTTATTCACTTCTAACATTTTTGACCGTCTTTTTAGGAATTGGTCCCACTGTGCGACTGGCCCCGGCAACCGGTCGGTATAATTAATTTATGGGCCTTCACCCATTTCGGAATCGGAGCACATTCTCTGTTTCTTTATTTGGACAACGTGCTTCCCGGCGTCGAAGCATCTCTGTTCCTTGATGGATGGGGCGAACTGATGAGTGTGAGACTTCTCCGCCAATTGAGGCAACCGGCCGGGGTACTCTGAATTGAAATTAATTTTTGTTCAAATATTTATCTTTCGACTCAACGAGCTCCATGAAGCATGAATAATTTTCACTCTTGCTTTCCGATGATGCGGACGATCTTGCTCGTTGGCAAAATTACAAGGTCCTTAATTAATTGGTCTCCTCTGATGGGGGAATTCATGATAGGACGGTTGATTTAGCAGATTACAAAATAACTTCCAGGAAACGGTAATCCTCGACTCGATGAGTGGTAAAAGTTTTAACACAAAATTTTGTTGGACTTTATAGGATTTTCGCTTTTCTTTTATTAATCCGCTACAAAATAAATTTGATATTCGGAGAGAGAAAATAATAAGTGAATTTTCTATAGTTTACTCAGCTCGACACATCAAAGTCCGGTGCTCTGATTAATTTTTGGGCTGAAAGGACTGTGAATTTACACGTCTCTTATGACTTGTTAAACTTGATTTCCGTTCTGGAATGGTGTGCTGATAGCTAGAGTCTTCTGCATCAAAAGTGTACTTCAAGCCTTCAGCTTATTACCTTCTTTATCTTCTTCGCTTATGTATTCTGCCATCGACAAAACACTACCCTTCCATTGTTTCAAGCGTTCTTTCAGAAGATTATAACCACAAAGAAAATAAGTCATCTGGCACCATAAAACTCAACTGTCAACGCGTTTAATTGAACACTGGAACCCACAATGGCTCCCTTTTCCGTTTCGTCACCACTGAGATTTGGCAGCCTGCCATCACCGCACCGCACCCGCAAAAGGTTGAATTGAATCTTGCCATCATTGCACCGCTCATTTTCATTACGCCTGTCAGCTGGCGACCCGGAAATGGGAAACTTGTTTTGCTGTCATTAGAATTTGTTTTCCCATACATTATCTCCCACGCCCGGGCGGGGCACGGCTTGTCGCGGGAAAACTCGTTTCATCTTCCGCCGGCGGCAGCACGCCGCGATGCTATCATTGGCCATCAGAACCATCGAACCACAGCCCGCCTGGATCTAATAAGCAGTGTTTTTGTGAAATTTTAATATCTGACAGACATCGATGCGTCCTCTCCCCTTTTGGGTTTCGGTTGCTTTGTTTTGCCTTCTTCGGAGGATCCATTTTTTGTCAAAACTTGGAATCGGATCATTAGCCAACAAGCGCACCACGTGTCGCCGTGTATCAACGCGACTGCTTCCTCCCGTGCGCGCTGGTGAAGCTCGGTTCGGTCGGTTCTGAACCAATCTGGGTGAGGTTTCCTCCGATTTTGGAAAGTGACGATGCTCCTCACTCGGTGTGGCTGAACTTTAAGCCGGCGTGGATAATTATTCATAATGATGGTATTTATTTCGTGAGCTAAGTCGGTGTAAAATCACAGGGTCGTGCATGTGTTTTACAGAACAGGTTCGATTTTATTTCTGAAGGAAAAAATTCTCTGTTCGCCTCACTCTTTAGCGCGGGAGGTGCTTTCTTATGTAAAGCGCAAAGAAAGATAAAATTAGACGACATCAATTAAGATGTCGCTGTGAAAAATGTGTGGCATGTGGATAAACAGATATAGTGGCGGATCGGAATTTAACGGCGTGATGAACGGTCGGCGCGGGTCGTCACGAATGCATTCGGCGTGGACATTAGTAAACGCTAAGCCAAGGGATTTGGTGTTTTTGTTCGGAGTAAAAATATTGACAAGCCGACTGCGGGGGAAAAGTTTCATGCGATAAATTTCTTTCCGTTGAAGGATGGGCTATTTTCTAAAATCTTTGACTCTCAAAAAGTGTCATAACATGTTCACATAGACACAAGTTGGATCTTTTACATCATAATAACTCTTGCACACAAACTAAATCTAATAAATCATAAAATGCGAAAAAAATTGGGATGACTGCACCTGTAATCAAGTCAAGTATAAAAGAGACAACATATACCAAGCAACAAGGCAAACAAAATTGATTGTAGAATAATAACGCACTGGAAAATATTTCAAGAGAGATGTTTGTTAGCACGTCAAGTATGTAAGTATAAAATTATTCGAATGAAAAAGATTCTTGAACCCGAATGAAGAATTGGTTGCATTCTTCTGCCTTAGGCACATAGGCTATGCGATTTCATAACTAGTTTTAATTTATTTTGGTAAAATTGAAAACCAATTTTACAACCCGCTATTGAATGAATCAACATTTCTGTGGATCTCAAATTGGCTGGGCAGTTCAGTTCATGGGTGGATAACGTAACACATATCGTTTACCAAATGTGCCCTAAATTTTATTTGCTTTCATCACAGCGGGGAGGCGCCAAAAGTATTCCGCTCAATCACCATCGAAACCCATCTAAACTACCAATCAAGGAAATCATACCGAGCCTTCCTTCCGGCTATTTTGATCCGAGATTGAGCGGGAAATCAACGAACCATATCGGAGCATAGTTCCATTATTGCCTCCAAACTTCCTGCTCGGAGAGAAAGATTCATTTTGCAACACTTCCGGAGGAGCCGCACCAAATTGCCTCCATCGTCATCGTCCAGCACACCATGATTTCTTCTTATATACGAGAAAACATCATCCCACCGCAAATTCCACCCACATGGTTTCCAGTTGATTTTGCGTGCAGAAGAAAGAAAAACAGGACGTCGCTTCGAATCTGTCTCACTGCATCCGGTTCGATTTCGTCCGCTTGGGAGATGTTTGGTTTGGATTTTTCCTGCGGGATCACTGTGCGAAACCAACTATTGATTCCGAGCAAGTTTGGCCTCGGTTCGTCCCAAATAGGGAGAAGGCGAACTCATAGGAAGTCATACGTCTTCCTGTTGTGGTGGCTTCTGTATTGTGTTTTTATGAAATCTTAGTTGGTTCACAATGTGTATGGCTTGGCACATGCCAACAAGCCCATTCATAGACGTGACATATCTAATTTGTTTCGGAGAAAAAATAATGAAGAACGATTATAATTCCGATCACTCCAAAAGAATTTAAAGTAATAGGATGGAATTTATTGAATAAGCAATGGTTCAATTTGGTGTTTGATATAATTTTTTTAATGAATTTTTTTCCGCTGCGAAAATTGTAAATAAGATCTTTACTCGAAAGACCTTAGGACCGGACGCTATAACCCAACCAGTACTTTTTAACCGATCCCAGCGTCTGAGCATAGTTTTGAGCAATCAAATCATCCACGGTGCCCTGGGTAGTTATGGCGCCGGTAGACCGGATGTCAAGACTCCACCGGAACGACCAATTCGACCTCAGCACCCAGTGAGCGAAGTGGACGCCAAGCAATAAGGGGAAGGGTTGTATGGCCGAAACTCATTCGCCGAAAGCCATTCGGCCCAATGCGCTAGGCCGGAAGTTGTTTGGCCGAATATACCATTTGGCCGAACAGACCATTAAGCCGAAAGTCATTTGGCCGAAAGGGTCGTTTGGTCGAAAGGGTCGTTTGGCCGGAAGGGTCATTTGGCTGAAATGGTCATTAGGACGAAAGGGTCGTTTTGCCTGAAAGGGTCCTTTTTCCGAAAGGGTCATTTGGCCGAAAGGGTCATTTGGCCGAATGGGTCATTTGGCCGAAAGGATCGTTTGGCCGAAAGGGTTATTTGACCGAAAGGGCCATTTAGCCGAAAGGGTCATTTGGCCGAAGGGTGATTTGGCCGAAAGGTTCATTTGGTCGAATAGTTCATTTGAAAAGTGAGAAGAGAGACGTCTCACTTCTCACTCTTCATTTTACTCTTCCTACTGTTAAAAGTTAGATGCGCGAAATGAGTAGTGAGACGAAATGGTTTCTTCCGTCATGATAAAAAATCTAACTGGCACATTTCACTCCTACCTTCGTCTGGAACAAACCATGTCTTCCAATCACATTTCTGGTTTCAACAAATCTCCTATAGTGGAACATCAATGGTTACTTAGCTTAACTACCCAATAATTCATAGGCCTTCAGGAGGTCAACCGCGTTTCAAATTACTCCATCGACCGGCGATCTCTTGAAATTAAGTACAGGTGGGTCACCAAATTAGGTATCTTCAGTTTGGTAAAGATCTTCCAGCCGTCGGAGTTGGTGTTCGATGTGGCATGCCAATCAGCGAGCGTGATGGATGTTTATCTCTCAGATAAATAGCATAATCAACATATTCCCATACCCCACGAAACCTTCCAGGGGACAGGATTGCAGAACATTTGGCTTGGTAGGATTGGATTACCCTGCTCTTTCAACGGCCATTACGATGTGAGATGTGACTGCCGCGAATGTATGATAAAAGGTCGAATGACAAAAAGTCAAAAGACAAAATATCAAAAGGACAAAATATCGAAAAGGACAGAAGGTAAAAGAAGGAGGGAAGAAGAAGAATGACGGAGAAATGAAGGAAGAATGATAGAAAAGGAAGAACGATGAAAAAGGAAGAAAAATTAAGGAGGAAGAAGGAAAGACGCAAGAGGATGAAAAAGGAATGACGAAAAATAAGAAGGAAAAAGGAAGAAATGAGAATGGAGCAATAAATCCTTTTCGACGTTTTGTCCCGTTCGAGCTTTTGTCCTTTTCGATCATTTGTCCCTTTGACCTTTGGTCCTTTCTACTTTTTGTCTTTCGACCTTTTGTCCCTAATCCGATCGCCGCTAGTCGTTTGATCCTCTTAACACTGAAGTGGAAAGTTGTTTGCGACCATACCTCTCCACCTACGATCTTCAAAACGCAGCATTATGAATGCACTCCGTCATAGCATCCGTCATGGAATCCGGCTTAATCCGTCATACCATCCCCGTTCCACTGAAGCTGTAGATGCACTCATGCAATCGCACTTGGACGCCTTTATTTCTGCTGCTACTCTCCAAAGATTTTTTTTGTTTCCGCCTATATCGGGGCAGTCCTCTCCATTTGGGCCAGTCCTCTCTATTTCGGCCAGTCCTCTCCATTTGGGTCAGTCCTCTCCATTTGGACTAGTCCTCTTCATGTGGGCCAGTCCTCTGCATATGGGCCAGTCCTCTCCATTTGGGCCAGTCCTCTGCATTTGGGCCAATCCTCTCCATTTGGACCAGTCCTCTCCATTTGGACCAGTCCTTTCCATTTGGACCAGTCCTCTCCATTTAAGCCAGTACTCTCCATTCGGCCTAGTCCTCTTCATTTGGGCCAGTCCTCTGCATTTGGGCCAGTCCTCTCCATTCGGGCCAGTCCTCTCCATTTGGGCCAGTCCTCTGCTTTTGGGCCAGTGTTCTTCATTTAGGCCAGTCCTCTGCATTTGGGCCAGCCCTCTCCATTTGGGCCAGTCCTCTGCATTTGGGCCAGTTCTCTCCATTTCGGTCAGTTCTCTCCATTTCGGTCAGTCCTCTCCATTTGGGCCATTCCTCTTCATTTGGGCCAGTCCTCTGCATTTGGGCCAGTCCTCTCCATTCGGGCCAGTCCTCTCCATTTGGACCAGTCCTCTCCATTTGGGCCAGTCCTCTGCATTTGGGCCAGTCCTCTTCATTTGGGCCAGTCCTCTGCATTTGGGCCAGTCCTCTCCATTTGGGCCAGTCCTCTCCATTTGGACCAGTCCTCTCCATTTGGCCCAGTCCTCTTCATTTGGGCCAGTCCTCTGCATTTGGGCCAGTCCTCTGCATTTGGGTCAGTTCTCTCCATTTGGGCCAGTCCTCTGCATTTGGGCCAGTCCTCTCCATTTGGGCCAGTCCTCTGCATTTGGGCCAGTCCTCTCCATTTGGGCCAGTCCTCTCCATTTGGGCCAGTCCTCTGCATTTGGGCCAGTCCTCTCCATTTGGGCCAGTCCTCTCCATTTGGACCAGTCCTCTCCATTTGGGCCAGTCCTCTCCATTTGGGCCAGTCCTCTGCATTTGGGCCAGTCCTTTGCATTTGGGCCAGTCCTCTCCATTTCGGCCAGTCCTCTGCATTTGGGTCAGTTCTCTCCATTTGGGCCAGTCTTCTACATTTGGCCCAGTCCTCTGCATTTGGGCCAGTCCTCTGCCCATTTCGGACCAGTCCTCTCCATTTGGCCCAGTCCTCTTCATTTGGGCCAGTCCTCTGCATTTGGGCCAGTCCTCTCCATTCGGGCCAGTCCTCTCCATTTGGGCCAGTCCTCTCCATTTGGGCCAGTCCTCTGCATTTGGGCCAGTCCTCTGCATTTGGGCCAGTCCTCTGCATTTGGGCCAGTCCTCTCCATTTCGGCCAGTCCTCTCCATTTCGGTCAGTCCTCTCCATTTGAGCCAGTCTTCTACATTTGGGCCAGTCCTCTGCATTTGGGCCAGTCCTCTCCATTTCGGTCAGTCCTCTCCATTTGGGCCAGTTTTCTACATTTGAGCCAGTCCTCTCCATTTCGGCCAGTCCTCTCCATTTGGGCCAGTCCTCTCCATTTGGGCCAGTCTTCTACATTTGGGCCAGTCCTCTCCATTTCGGCCAGTTTTCTATATTTGGGCCAGTCTTCTACATTTGGGCCAGTCCTCTCCATTTGGGCCAGTCCTCTGTATTTGGACCAATCCTCTCCATTTGGACCAGTCCTCTTCATTTGGGCAAGTCCTCTGCATTTGGGTCAGTCTTCTACATTTGGGCCAGTCCTCTCCATTTCGGCCAGTCCTCTCCATTTGGACCAGTCCTCTCCATTTGGCCCAGTCCTCTTCATTTGGGTCAGTCCTCTCCATTTGAGCCAGTCTTCTACATTCGGGCCAGTCCTCTCCATTTCGGCCAGTCCTTTCCATTTGGACAAGTCCTCTCCATTTGGCCCAGTCCTCTTCATTTGGGCCAGTCCTCTGCATTTGGGCCAGTCCTCTCCATTCGGCCCAGTTCTCTCCATTTGGAAAAGTCCTCTCCATTTGAGCCAGTCCTCTGCATTTGGGCCAGTCCTCTGCATTTGGCCCAGTCCTCTACATTTGGGCCAGTCCTCTCCATTTCGGCCAGTCCTCTCCATTTGGGCCAGTCTTCTACATTTGGGCCAGTCCTCTCCATTTGGGCCAGTCCTCTCCATTTGGACCAGTCCTCTCCATTTGGCCCAGTCCTCTACATTTGGGTCAGTCCTCTTCATTTGGGCCAGTCTTCTACATTTGGGCCAGTCCTCTCCATTTCGGCCAGTCCTTTCCATTTGGACCAGTCCTCTCCATTTGACCCAGTCCTCTGCATTTGGGCCAGTCCTCTCCATTCGGGCCAGTCCTCTCCATTTGGACCAGTCCTCTCCACTTGGGCCAGTCCTCTGCGTTTGGGCCAGTCCTCTGCATTTGGGCCAGTCCTCTCCATTTCGGCCAGTCCTCTCCATTTCGGTCAGTCCTCTCCATTTGGGCCAGTCTTCTACATTTGGGTCAGTCCTCTCCATTTCAGCCAGTCCTCTCCATTTCGGTCAGCCCTCTCCATTTGGGCCAGTCTTCTACATTTGGGCCAGTCTTCTCCATTTCGGCCAGTCCTCCCCGGATAAAAATGTACTTTTGGTTCAATAGTGTAAACAATTGAATTACCATAAAATGTACGGTATACAATAGGATACATTGTTTCTTGATGGTTGCACAGATTGTATCAACACTTAGGATACAATACATCAACATATTTCTCTAATGTAACTATACTTGCAATTGTTTTTGAAACGTTTTCGTACATAAGTTTCATACATTGATAGCTTTTGAAACGTTTCTTTACATTGCGTATAAACTATATAACAATATTTACCTCATAGCGCCAAATATGCATTTTTTTCCTTTAAATTGCATTGTTGAACAGTAAAGCTGTCACAACTGAGAAATTTATTATCGTATTGTTTTACTATACAAATACAATACAATCCATTTTATTTTGAACAGTTTTGTTCGGATATTTCAACAATATATTAACCATACACTCTATTTTGTGACGAAAAAAATGTATGGAAAAATCTCAGATTTTGTATAGTCACTATACTTAACAACCCGTACATTCTATTGCAAAAACTTTATTTACATTTGAGTAAATGGTTCATAACAATGCATTCAAATGTATTTCTATGGTTTCATTTACAATATAATCTATTGCCAATTTAATGTTATTAATAGTAGAGTTACAATAAATTGTATTGTTATTCTACTGTATTTTTATTCGGGTCTCCATTTGGGCCAGTCCTCTGCATTTTGGCCAGTCCTCTGCATTTGGGCCAGTCCTCTCCATTCGGACCAGCCCTCTTCATTGGGCCTACCCCATTTCAGTAGGTTTTTCCATGATCACTAGCAGATGTGTTCGTGGGCACATCGGCCAAGGGTACCAGAACTGTTCGGTCCGAATATCAAAAACATCCCATCCCAAACCGTAAAATCATAAAAGAACTGGTGTTTACATTGATACTTGATACTTGATGGGCTACAGCTCTTCAATGAATCTACGCCGAATGGAGTATCCTTCTCCACTGTACTCGATCTTGGGTCAATCGCTTCCAGTTGGCCTGAACATTGAGCGCCCTCAGGTCCTTTTCAACTGTAAAAAGCCATCGTTTACGCGGCCTTCCACGAAGCCTGCGGTCTCTTCCGGATTCTCTACTAAATATTTTTGAAGCTGAATTTTACTTCGCTGAAGTGGGGAAAATAATTTAGAACCAGCTTCTAAATTATTTTCCCCACTTCAGCGAAGTTAAATTCAGCCAGGGTAATAGCATGATGCAATCTCTATCAAATCCCATGACCAACAAAAGGGCGCTCCACCTAAGGATAGGTCAGGCTGTTTTCGACAGTCGCCTCCTCTACGGCATGGAACTCATCTGACTTGCCCACTGTAACCTCACCGGTACTTTGTAGCCGACCTTCACCCAGTGCCAGTAAGTATATGCGGTATTTCAAAAAAAATTCGTTTCAGGTGGTTCGAAACGAAATTCCGCGGAATTTCGCGGAATTTGAACATGGCGAAAACTGATGTCTTGATTTCGTTTCGCTTCGTAAAATTTCAAAAATTTCGCTAGAAAATACTAGCTTTTAACGAAATTTAACGGAATTTCGAAACAAATTAAAACTTGAACCAGCCTTGTAAAGTCGTGTTTTATCAAAAATTTTAGATGCACCGCTGAGCAAAATCTTAAAGCTGTTTTAAAAACCTTAGGTAGTTTATTCAAATTTTTGTATTAACGTCGTTAAAATGTCTTCAGTGTTTTGTTTTGTTATTTTGTGTCTAATAGAAAACGAAAAGTATCTTTCACTATTCTATCCTAAGTGATCCGACTCAATATTTAATTCGTCAGGTGCTGAGTGTAAATGTAATCAGGTATTAACCAAATCAGTATAACTTTGCCAAATTGCAAACCTCTTTAATAAAAAAAAAAAAAAACTTTGTCAAAGAGGCAAAGCTGTGGCGTAGGTTCCGATTTTTTCTTATTAAAACCCGACTTAAGTTAGTTAAGAAGGCCTAAAGAAAAATGAAATGCAACCTTTTCTCGTTCAAACAACAATTTGAATCTTACCTAAGAGTACGAATAAAAAGTTCAGAGTATTAAAGATACTCCACAATATTCGGCGAATCATAAAAAAATACATACAGCTCCCAAAATTTATTTATTTTTTATATTTTTGACTATTTGCACAACATGAGTGCGGAATTGATCGTGTTGCTGCTGGTCACGGGACAGCAGCTAGTTCCGGAGAACACGAAGTGAAAAAAATAATGTGAACGGATATTTGTTTATACAGTGATGCTGATCATGCGCTAGCAGCTAGTGCGGGGAATCGGGAACTAAAAAATCTGCCTCGCAGAAAAGAAATTTATTTAATCAGTGTGCGATTGATCGGGAGAACACGAAGTAAAAAAATGTCTGCATCGAAGATCACAAAATTATTGAATGCAGAATCGATCGTGTTGTAATAGCTTATTAAACGAAGCACATTGATTTTGCGTTGGATTAATTTTAAACACAGATTTCGTCTTTAAGTTTTACTAGCTTACAATAAATATTTAGTCGCTTACTCACATGAATTACGTTTTCAACCAACCAACGACTCATTTCCCGTGGCGCTCACGGAGATTCAGAGCATTCCTGGGTCTCTTATAACAATGAGTGTCAAACTAATTTTCTTCTCCTATTCCTGAATAGACTATAAGGACGTGACCGGCTCGATACTATCCATAGCAGCTGTTTCTTGCACTCAATTGAAATCGGTTGAGGATGAAAATTTAGCAACAATTGTTACATGCCTCATATGCACAAACACATATACTAGGTTCGTCGAGCTGATTGTATATAAGACTATATGGGTCTCCGAACCTCCAATAAAAAGGTTTAATTTTGAAGGAAATGATAGCCTTTTGGTACAATTTTTTGTTTGAGAAAGGAAAAATTATATTTTCATACCTGGTAAACTGATATAAAATTGATATAAAATTGAATAGATTCGGGAGCACACACTCCACGATGAAGCGGCGCAAATGCTGGTGTATTGCCTTATCAGCAATGGTATATAAACGAGAAACCACTGATTTATCACAGACTGCTTTCTCTGTTATTATAACTGTATTTATCGCAAAGCATTTATTTGACTTTGGAAAAATTATATCAGAATTGCGTACGTACTTATGTAATGTTGAATTGAATAAAAATCCCGTGAAAAAAAAATTCGTTTCGTTTCGAAAAATTTCGAAGTCTCGAAAATAAATCTATATTTCGTTTCGTTTCGTTTCGAATCAACATGGATGTTTTAAATTTCGTTTCGTTTCGTTAGGAAAATGTGTGTTATCGCATACCCTTAAGTGCCAGTGTGCATTAGAGCTGATTCGTTCTTCCAACTCAACGACAGTGCACTATGGAGTTCCTGGTAAAACCATTGCTGTCCGCCTCACTGACACCAATAATAGCACTTTACAACTACGGTCCACCTGGCGGATCCAAGGACCTGGTTCAGAAAGACTATCTGGGATGTTTAAGAGCGTAGTTGGGGACCCCACAACTATAGAAATCAAGGGAGTTCTCATCTCTTTTCGCAAACATGAGGTCTAGTACCACTAAATCAAATTGTTTAGAAAAATCTGGCTTCGCGTGATCCCGGAGCTACACAATAGGTCTATAGCAAATGTTTTGCCTAACGGTTCATCCAACTGTAATTTATCGTCGAACGTCTAGTAATATCATCTTATAGTAACACGAGACAAAATGAAAAAATGAATCGATAAAATTTCAATCAATTTTTAAGAATGTCTTCTTTTCGGCGGGCCACTAAATAACGGCATCCTGGAAATGTTCCTCGCCGCTCAATAATCAAATTCCTTCCGCTTGGGTGCTTGGCTCACCCTCCCCAAACGCGCACCGAACTCAATAATCTTCAATTAAGCACCCGTCGACAAGCTTTCGGTTTTTGTGTCGCTTTCTTCACTTCAATAGTGGCCCTGCTGGCGTGCTTCTCAATTACGTGACAACTTTATTAAAATACACGAAAAAACAGAGACATACTCTGTTGCGCTCCGGATAAAGTGAGACGGCAGAGGGGATGGCGTCTTGTTCAAACAGTCAGTTCAGTAAGCAAATTTGTTCGTTAAGGCACCGGAGCGCGAATCTGTCGAATTTAATTAGCTGTACTCATCCCGAGCTGATCGCTACCGGGCGGCACCGATTTCCGGCCATTAGGTAATTGTGGTTTTAGGTTTTGCATGAGATTGTTTGATTGTGTTGAAAATTAATCGGTTACTAAATGTAAAAAGAAGATCAGTAACTGTTTGAAGAAGATAATTTTGGTTCGTCTTGGGCTTAACAATAATAACAATGTCTTTTGGAGTTAAAAACGTCTACCATACCAAACACATTCGCCAACATTTATCATTTGCCAACGAACAGGCACTGACTCATAATGGAAGTTAGGTCAGGTGCTGAAATAGGGCAATATTTGCAAAAAAACATGGCGCCGATTATAGCCGATTATATAAATTAGAGGTTTTCATGTGCTTAAGTAGTTTTGCCATATGAGAGATATTGTCGGTGTAGCACCAACTTAGAATTCGGAAGTCGGGACTTCCGCACCGAACTTTCTTCCGAAGTTTTATCTGTCAAACTAATTGATGCGTTGTTTGACGCATCTTTAGGCGAATCCAGCGCACTACTTCTGAACTTTGAAAAGTTGCCTGTATCTGGAGAAAAATCCAATTTCCGTATAAAAAGCGTTCTAACTTTGTTCCGGATAGACAATACAGTTCGAAAAATCATCCACCACAGTATTCTTGCTTTTACATTTTTGAGCCATTGCTGGCTTTATGAGGAAGGACAAATTAAAGATAATTTGTTACACGTGTTTGATTCACTTCAACAAATGTTGAAAACTGGGGGTCTGCTGGGTCCGTGCTCCAAATTAAGCTGATCAGAAACTGTGTGCCAGTGTTTATGCTTTCGAAATATACATCAATCGAATTTAATGCCATTTTGTAAGAGGTACGTTCTACGAGAGCTTCAACGCTGAATAAATACGACCCAGGTCCATAGAGGCACTACGAAATTGTGAGTGTAAATCTTACATACTCACAAGTTCCATTACTCCAATTAAGACTCAAGAGTTGTGTACTTAGCTGGTAGCATCGTGTATCCATAAGCAATACCTAGGACACCGGAACTCTTCCGGTCGACTGAATACGGAGTATCCTAACTATATATTGCCCTTCTAGTCCAACAGCACTTTGATAAGCAGTGTAACGATCTTGCCGAACGCTTCTCATCAACATTCAGCAAATCCAAATCGTTGATTGTAAACCCCATCCAGCTGTACAGTTACCAGACAATCAGTGGACAAAAATGGAACCTTTCAATACCAGCCAAGGGCCGAAAATATCGGTAATAATGACAATAATAATAACCTCAACAGCCAAATGGCGCCACACGGTATTACCAAAGTCGGCAAAGGTCCCCGGATCGAAAAGACATGAGCTGCCTTTACAAGTTTGAGAAACATTTAAAAGAACATGCTGATTAGGCAACGCAAAAAAAATCCATCATCATGCAATGTCTGCGGTACATAATTCGAGTCTGGTCCTGGTGGCCCCACAAAACACGAGCTTCATTATCGGCGTCAACGGAGGTCGACAGCGACAGAAATTTTGAAACGGAAGTGCGGCTGAGTCTGATTGTGGAGGCTAGGGAGAACCTCTTTGACCATCTTGGCACCAATTGCAATGATTCACCACGTCCACCGACCAGTTACCCACTAACTTTGTGTGCCACTTTGTGGCCGCTTACAACTCGTGTGGCTATCAGTAACTGTTGTGATACGAATCTTACGAATACGGCCTACTTCGATTAATACATAGCTATTGAATATTTACCTACGTTGTGCCTTATAACAAAATGACAACTGTCGTGAAATTTACCCGTAATACAAATAGCACGTGCTATCTGTGTGGGGCGAGACAGCCCTGTTGTATGCCACTCTATATTATATGCTGTTTATGCCGTCTTGGTGTTGGTGACGAGCAAGCAGCCAAGCATCGTTCTCCCTCAGTCAGAGTCCAACAGTGATCCGAGTAAGGCGATACCTTCGCCGAGTGCAATAATGCGCAATGGGTGATTTCCTGGCGCAGCAGCAGCTACACACTATCAACGCATTCATTGCTAGAATCCACCACGTGGCGGCCAAATATTCAAAAATATCGAGCTAGCTTTTTTCTGGAGGTATGTTTTTCCTAGGGGCCAAGCACGAAGGATACGTTTGCGTACATTTTATCAGTTTTTCCATGGGAAAACTGTCAAAACGTACGCAAACGAACCCATTCTACGTGGCTCTTTAGGTGATTATCGTTGCGTCTTAAAATAAGCGAAGGAGTAGATTTTTTTGTGAGCGGTACAATAGTAAACGGCCATGACTATTTTACTTCCAACGCCAACCTTCTGATAGGAATAAAATTCATAAATTTCGGCTCATGTGGGACACTGTCCCAGTATCTCGAATTAGTCGTCATTTCAATGAAACAATTGTTACTCAATAAACGTTTATTCCGAATCCATATGAATGATTAAAAATTGTTTTACCTATTAATTTGGTAAAGATGAGATAGCTTAATTTCTTCTTCGACGTAAAGTCAATGTCAACTTCTCTCCACGAGCAGCCTAGATGGCCGTGTGGTGTCGGCAGCTGGTTATCTGGCTAAGAATAACATTACGGATTGCATGTTCCAGTGGTAAAAGTCCAAAAGTTTCAACAAATTGTCATCAACAAATTGTGACCCCTAATTTTCGGTGTGATGCGGCTTTATGCTTACCGTGCCTACGAATGAATGGTTAGGGGGGTCTAATAAGCACCTAACCGCAAACGGAGCCTGTGAAGCACCAGGGCCCCCTTCACAGTATTTTGGCCCTCGCTGCGCTAACCGGAGCTATGGCGTAGTTGACTTTTCAATTCTCCGAGATAATCGGCTACTCTTATCCAACCTCATCGTGAGGTTAAATAAGAGTAGGGTTATGAATATGTGTTTTACTTAGTTTTCAACAAATTGTCACCTATATGGATTCGTATTATGCGTTTTTCACAGTGTACTCTGTGTCTCGTCCTTGACGTTCGGCTTCGGTTACTCTTGTTCAATCTCAACGTGAGGTTTAATAAGGATGGGGTTATGAATACGTGTTTTACTTAGTTTTCAACAAATTGCCACCTATATGGATTCGCATTATGCGATTTTTACAATGTACTTTGTGATTGTCACCTATATGGATTCGCATTATGCGTTTTTCACAGTGCATTCTGTGTTTCGTCTTTGACGTTCGTCCATTGTTACATCCTCTGTGTTTTTGTGACACCTCTCTTTAGTCCCTAGCTGAATGCGTGTGAGTCTACATAATTGGGTTTCCTATAAATGGTTCCATTCTCCTTTCCAACTTCACTTCCTCTTCCTTTCCCCTTTTCACTTCCTTTTCCGTCAGGTAAATGATGAGTAAGGCTAGTGAAGACGATGGCACAAATCTCCCAAATTGAGGGGAACGTGCCTCCTGAGCCGACGTTCTGATACCTGATAATAAGCTTCAATGCACATAAATACACAGACAGTTTTATAATAGGATTAACTGACTCCATTTTATAATTCACTGACTTTCTGTGATAACAGATTTAAAGTTACGATACAGCAATCAGAAAAAAGATAAAATTTCAACTTACAGATTTTAATTTTAGTTCACTTATGTACAATAAGTTTACTATCTAGGAGATCGTGATGTTGTCTAAATGCAGGCCATTTATAGCTTCATTTGTTGTTCTGACATCAAAATCTAATAATTTGTTTTTTTTTCTTCTTCAAAGTTTTTTGATTGTTTTGTCTCTGTCTTTCTGTTCCATAGAGCTCCGTAGCTCTGGCCATCCGGAAGATGCTCCCAGTCGAACCATTCCTCGAGCACGACGACACGCCACATCGTCCCTGAGGCCAAATGCCCGGGTAAGAAGCTGATATTTCTTGATCCCTAATCCAAAGTCCCGTCCATCCTTAAACATTGTAAACGAACCTCGAGTCACCACGAGCTGTGATTCGACTGTTCATTCGCATGACACCTTCTCCGTCTAGAAACGGCGACAGTCGGTACAATGGCTTGGAAAGTTGTACTGTACTGCCAGAATCTGTACTGTTTCGTTGCAGAATCGCGTACTCTTCGGGATAGCTTTCCGCTCGCACTTGCCGCCACAGTATATTTTCTGCATCATTTAGCTCCTTTTGCGTGAAGTGATTCAGTTTGCATCCTTTCTCTGCTTACCGCCCGTAGAACATAAGCTGATGTCCTGAGAAATCGAGAACCTAGAAGCGTTTATCAATAGTTGGTGTATTGTTCCGTTGAACAAAAACACTGCTTTCAATTCAATGTCCGTCTCCCTATGGTTTTGCAAAGGTTCTTTTGGCCACAACTCCGCTGGCTTATACAGAAATTCTACCACGGGTTGTCTGGGTCGAAACTAGGTTCAGTCTTCCATTTCGTAGCTGCGTCCGCAATGTTCAGCTTGGACGGAACGTAGTGCCACTTATCCACGCTAGTTGTAGTGAGGATCTCCCCTACTCGAAACGCCACGAACTGATGATGTCGTCGACTGTGAGATTGTATCCGTTTGCTGACTTCAAGGTCTAACGACGCTAGTACCGAATCTATCAACCTGGTTCCGATTATTGCTGCTTGCAGTTCTGGCCGATATATGGATAGGGGTTTCAGCGAGACAACTTTTGTTTTTGCTGCCACCAGCGCTTCCACGTTGTTCATAGCCGAAGAGTTCACCCCCTTGAAGAAGCAACGCGGTACTGATACCTCGTGCAAGCGCTGAAGGTACTGACACCAGCTGTTCCACATCTCCCGAAGTTCTTCTGCAATACCTTCATCCTGATCTGTTCCAGATCGCCAAAACAGCTGCATGAGGATTTTTCTGTGTACTACGAATCGTAATCAGCCCTAGCGAGTCATGACCGTTCGCAGAACTTGACGATTCGTCGGTACTGTGGAACTGTCGGTCAACTGTTTGACTTCTTCACTGATGTTACAAATGTCGAAGGTGAAGACGTCTTCTCTTGGCTTTGGACTCAAAGAATTTCTCCAAATTCATGGATATTTTCTGTAGGGCGGCGCACTCCCCGATGCTTGTCAGGGCTTCAGCTGAGATAGAGCAGAAATTACGGATTTCAAATCCTGCTTGTCGGTGGATGTGCCTGACCATCTTTATTAGCGATACAGCTTCCTGTTCGGTATCAACACTGTCCAGGAAGTCATCAACGTAGTGGTTTTCCGTTATTGCTCGGACAGCACTTGGAAAGTGTAGGAGATAAGATTAGCAATAAATATTTAATGTCAAGATTTTGCGAATTGGAATCGTTATATTATTGCAAAGAAACAGAAGTATTTCAGCGAACTTTTTAGAGTGCGCATTACATTCGAATTACCTCGATTTTGATGCATTTGCGATTGTGTACATAGAAAAATAGTATCCATCAATGGAAAGTTCATTTCTCCGTGTATTCTTGGTGGAATGATGTTGTGGTCTCGGTGGTCTCCGACCGATGCTTGGAATGAACGAGAGAGGAGATGTTTGGGAGTTTGAGAAGGAAGGAATCGAGATGAGTCAGTTTTAACAGTCTGATATCTATTATTGGGCCAAACACAATGGATACGTTTGCGTGCGTTTTGACAGTTTTCCCATGGGAAAAGTGTCAAAACGCACGCAAACGTATCCATTGTGTTTGGCCCATATTTCCTAGGCGAACGGACGTGGGTTTGCAGTGAAGGTTGTTCCGTGATGATTTGTTACCACAATGGCGCAGTCGGCAGGATAGAATTCAAAATTCAAAACTTAATGTCAAAATAATTACAATGCAAACTCATTTTTCATACAACCAAAACTGAACTCAAACAAATCGAAATCTGATCGAAAAGCAATGTTCAAACTAAATCCATGATTAATCGAATCCGAATCCAATTGAAAACAATCTGAATTTGGATCCAATCCAACCCGAACCTTTCCTGAATCCTTTTGAAATTCAATTCGAATCCGATTCAACTCGAATCTGAAACCTTACAAATGTAATTTTTTTGTCTTTATTATCGAGACTTTCAGCCCAAGGCTGGCTTGTCTCGTAATGTAAAAATTAACTTACTTCAATCAGAATCTAAACTCAGTCCAATATAAATTCAAACTCAACTTAATCAAAACGAAAATCCAATCCAATCTCAACTCAATACGGAATTGGTTCAATCTGAATTCGCTACCAATTGACCTAAAATATAATCCAAATCAAATCCAACTTCATCCAATGCAAATCCATTCCATATCATAGTTTAATACGAATACGATCTTATTTAAATCCGACGCAATTCCAATCCAATATAAATTCGATCCAGTCAAAATTTTATACCAATGGATTCGAAGGTCGGTTCAAACGTTCCCTTTTCCTGCAAGGTTTGCTAAACTCAATAAATGTTTGGTAGACTACCTTGTTTTTTGCTCCTTGTCTATCAAAACAGATGTCAAAACATCGGAAAAAGAAAGAGAAGTCCAAAACAACAGCAAAAACCACGTGGCAGACTTGTCAATTTTGACAAATTTTACTATGAAGTCGGGTGTGAAGGTGAAAACGGCGATTTCCACGACCATTCAAGGAGCGACTATTTCGAACGGTCGGGTCGAATAGCGAAATCCACGTACAATAATCAATTCAATCCAATTTAAATTCAATATTAATTAACTTCAACTAAATTCTAGAATAAGGATATCGCAGATCCTGTACAATTTCAATTCTAATATTTATTTCGTAGAAATACGATTTAAGTCCACTTTAAATATAATCTTAATTCAATGCAGATTCATTCATTTTTCTGGAACAGCCGTTAAAAATATACGATTTCTCACTTTTCCCCTACTTTGCTGTTTACAGATGTTACAAGCGTCCATAGACACGAAGTAATGAGGAAATCATCTTTCGTCAAAACTGTTTCATATTCATTCGAGAACAAAAATGATTCAATCACGCTACGTACTTTATGTCATGATTAAGGTTTCTACTTTGATAAGAAAATTATTTTGAGCTTTTTAGTGGAATGTTTTCACCTGTCATAAGACGAGTTTATACAATCCCATTGAATTCCACCACTTAATTGTATCTTGACAGATACGTATTTCGACCTCAACAGTAAGGCCATCTTCGTCCGTTCGCCTAGAAAATAGATATCAGATTGACAAAACTGACTCATCTCGATTCCTTCCTTCTCAAACAGTCAAACGCTCAAACATCTCCTCTCTCGTTCATTCCAAGCATCGGTCGGAGACAGGGGACTGAAGAGAAGGCTAATACGCCTACCCACCATTCATTCAATATGGCGTACAATGTTTTTGTTTTAATTTCGTTTGATTCATGATAACAAAACTTCGAAAGTATCGACGAGCTATTTTTCGACATAAAGAAGCCATAGAAGCCCAAAAGGCTCGTTGTACCTCAACCAATTGCAAGTTTTCGCCAGGAGAAATTAAATGCCGATAATTAGCACTAACTGCGTACGAACCAATCACCCAAAATGAGCGCTGAATTCGGGTGTACTACCCAGAAACTGGGTACCAAAAACAGAAGTACCAAAAGCGATGTTGGGTAGAGTGCCATTGTACCGCGGATTACAGGCGTTTCACCCTCCTGGTCGGAGACCACCGAGACCACAACATCATGAATTTCCCATTGATGGATGCTTTTTTCTATGAACACAATCGCAAATGCATCAAAATCAAGGTAATTCGAATTTCAACTTAAAACGGCTACGCAGTCTTTAAGGATTAAAACAAGATTTATATTTGTCCAACGTTTCGACACGGGGTTGGTGTCTTCATCAGGGCAAAAAAAATTATGTTTGTTCCTTGTCTAATGTTTAGTCTTACAATAACTGTCAGGTTTGGAAATTTATGGTACATTATTTTGGAAGCACTTATTTTTAACAGAGATGACACTGGAAAATAACACAGATTTTGTTTATCCACTCTCTTGTGGTTGCTTGCATAATACTTCGAGCTCGCTTAACACTGGATTCCTCTACTGTGAAGAATTGCTTCATCCACCGATGCAGTTCTCGATTTCCCGAATGATCATCAAGATGTAGGTTTAACTTTTCCGATGCAGTACTGCTGTCTGACCACATTCCGAAGATGCACCATCCAAGACGCGTTTGGGCAGCAACTGGTTCGTTGTCTTTACCTTCTCGTACGCGAAATGAAGTTATAAGTCAGACGTGCTCTATTCCAATGATGATCCGAGGGATTGCGTCGGTGTAACTGCTTTTACTTTCTCACTTTCTCACTTTCCTCTCTGGATATGTTAGATGTCCAGCTCAAAGAAAAGGCATCGGTTGGCCCATGGATGCTTAACGCCGATGCGATACTGGATTCCATCAACGTTGAAGAGGACACATCATCCATAAAAGCGTTTGTTCTGACTTCTTTACCATTACCGTGGATTGTCACTGGCAGGTATCGAAAAAGAGAATACGCTAGAGAATTGTGAAGATTTTGGTGTTCCACGATCCTAGATTTTTCGACGACTTTGACTGTATCCGAACTACGGACTCCAAAAGAGTGCAAAAGTTTATGGTGATATATTTTGCACCTTCTTGGTACGGCAAGGCCATTTCCTGTGCGGTACTAGACAGCTTTTGCGCAGATTTTTGTTTCACCAGCCTTCACCTACCATCGATGTCGAGCGCCTGTCTGCATTCCGCAATCATGTGATTGACCTTGTCACAGTAAAGGCAGGTTTCCACATTTAACTCCGGCTCGTCTTTTTCAGAGGTAGACAGCAACTTCTGTTCGGTTTGTTCCGTTGAGTGCACATACAGCTTCGGATTCTCCTTTCCTGTTTTATAAGGCTTAACGGCAATGGAGAGGCCATCAATTGGTAGGGTGACGTCAGAAGCCATCACCACTAACTCAGACATGAACTCCTCGAAAGTTGCCAAGTTGACATACTGACACTTGCTTTTGTAATAAGACCACTGTATTTTGAGCTGAGACGGAAGTTTCTCTACTAGCTCATACAGTAATGTCGGATTCCACAGATGATCGACAAGATTGGCAATGGACATGTGATCCCCAACGTTCTGCACTGCTAGACCAAAGGTGATTTGTGACTGCAAATTGTCAGACTTCGGAGGGGGGGCTGAACGCAACTTCTGAAGAAGAGAGTGAATTAGAATTTCTGGCCGACCGTACAACCTCCTTAGGATGTTTTTACGTAGGAAACTGACTGTGGCATCAACAACCTGCTTCGTACTGCATCTAAAGCATCCTTCTTCAAACAGCGCTGTAGACGCGCAAGATTTTCCGAATCGCTGAGCCCGCATGCGTCCGTAGAGTTGCAGAAAGAATTGTAGAAAAGCGGCCAATCTAGTGGGTCCCCCGAAAAGTTCGGAAGTTCTCGTGGCATCACTTGTCTTGCAGCGCGTTGTTTAGCGGACGGTCCACATCTCATGGCGGCAGTCATCTGTGCAGTTTGTTGTCCTCGACTTTGCTGCTTGCTGTTCACCTACCGAAGAAATTCCGGGATTCACAAATCCTGGTGTGGACTGGAAGGCTGGCATATTATTATAACTATAAGCTTGACTGCTTGGAATCATCTCAGAATGTGGCAAAACTACACCGGGATTAACTTCAGAAAGACGGTTCCCCTCACCACTAGCACTGACGATATTACTGTTCATCCACGTTGAATTGCAACTGGAACTCAGCATTGATGGACTCGAGTGTGATACTTGGTTTTGGCTGAACACTCCAACTGTCATCACTACAGGAACATTTGACGAACTTACTAGTGGCGGTACGCCGGTTGAAACGAAATTGTTAGTGGGAATGACCCATTACCGCATTGCTGCGGAACATTCCTTGCCACAAATTCTCTCGAATATTCAACCGGTGGTACACTGCTTGGGAAGATGCCGCTAATATTACCGCATTCAACCATAACAGACCTTGGAACTACATTTCGGTGGAACCTTCGCTTGGACATTAATTTACTTTACTACACACATGTGGAAGCGTTGGTTTGGGAAATTCATTGAAAGTGCTTCGACTATGCGTCCGATTTGGGAAGCTCGGGCTCATTCAGTAGCCGCTCAGTTGCGAAGCTCTACGGAGGTCCTTCGAAGCTTAGTTGGTTACAAGCACCGTGCTGAAGATCGTGAGTTCGAATCCCATCGAAGGAAAGTGGTTACCTCCAATAAATTTTTTTCAAACCTCACAACTGAGTTTCATAACATTATAAATTGATGACCAAATGGGGCGGTCCAATACCCGGAAAACGGGCAAGTAACCTTGATTGAACTGTAATTAGTATATTTTTTATTCTTTGCATAGTTTCATTTTGCGATTCATCGCCTTCGGAGTAATTTCATCCGAGGTACTGGCAATTGGCATTCGGGTAAGTGAGGTGGAGCCCAACTTAAATTGTTTAGTTCAAAGTTTCAATTTATTTCTGTGGGAATATAAGAGAAATATAATTTAATGATAAAATCCTCGCTTCCATAATTAACAGATTCATCGGCTTTAGTAAATTTTCCAGTAATACAGAAACATGGATGATGTAAAACACACAATCAGGAGTGCATTCGTCCCTATTAATCCATCAATTACCGTTTGAAAAGCACTTGTCGGTAAATGCATTTTTACAACGCAAACAATTGGAATCATTATTGCTACAAAAGCTTTATTTTTCTCCTTGTCGGCTTCAAATTCCAATAAAGCACCTCATTAGTGACAAGGACGTGAACACCGATTCCCTGCAACCAAAACCGCCAATCGCTCCTCCAGTTACGTAACGCATTGATGACGACTCATTTCTGCACGATCATTAAATTCGAAGTCACACCTCCATCGCAGATCCCTTTCCAAGCAGGTGCATACATAAGGGAGAGTGGTTTGAAATGGTTCGCTGTTTGGCGCACCAAAATCACATTCTAACAATGAACACCTTTGTGTGTTTTTTTGTTTCGTCAGACTTCTTGAAAATAAAGTGCACTTATTTGTACGTTGACAAATATTTCTACTGATAGGTGTTTTTGAACTTGAACTGTAAGGGTCTTTGAGTGCCTCTTTCAGATAAAGATGGCGTATTTGTCAAGTGGTGAATAATAAATACTTAAAACTGTTGTCAACCTTTAATTTCTTATTAGAGGTCAAGAACTGCAAACAATACCATCCCCCCTTACGTGGCGAATCGTGTGTTGGGGCAATTTCATGCCCGTTTCCAATTTGCAAAGCCCGTCAAGTGTATCATGTTTAATTAAACAATTGGCGCAGTCAATCAGAAGCCCGGTACGATGACGTCGACGGCCGGCCCGGCGAGGGCGAGTTTGATGGCCAATTATATTTAACGGGGCTTGCTCGTCGTACACTTCGATGGCCACGCGACCGGTTTCGGCACTAAGTGTAAAACGCAAACCGGCTCATCTAAAATTTAATGAACCGATCACGCTCTACGGTACGGATGTCCTTTTGCCGGCCCAAAAGTAGGCACCGCCAGCTGATGGAGTGATGTCATTTGCTGTGGACTCCGGAAGTGGGCTCAAAAGTACATGGGCCATCGCGCGCCGATCTCTGGGTTGAACATTTTATTGGAAATTTTCCCGAAACGGAAAAGTGTATTGCAGTTGCAATGGCCGGCACAGATACCGACCGTTTTCCCGAGTGGGGAATGCAATTAAAACAAAAACAATTTCCTTTTATTTCGTATTTGGAGTCAATTTTTCTGGGATGTACGTGCACTGAGTGTAACTTCCAACCCATTTTAGTATCATTTCCACTATAAAGTTCTTTTTATGATATCTACTTGCTCGAGTTTCCACCACCAACCAGATATGAAAGTTAGCAATTGTTGCTAAGGCACAGAAGCGAAAGTGTGATGGAAGCGGGGGTGGGCCGGTGGTCATTTCAAGCAAAAGTTCCAGTCCGTGAGCAACAATAGCATTAATTAGTAATCATTTGTTATAACCTAGTTCTGTGGCCGAGTGAGAGAGCGATTGCAACGTATCCTCCATAATGAACCATCCCGTGCTATTGTTGCACATATTTCGCACCGACCGTTCGGCGAGCGTTCGGAGAATGCACCCTGACAGGGCCATCGCACCGGTCAACTCAACTGGCTGGGAAGGAACACACAAAAGGAGCGATGTTCAACGAATTTAATGAGAATGTTCACATGGATGAGTTGATTAAATGAGCACAAGGACCATAAACCCGGAATGGAAGTTCGCAGTACCTA
The DNA here is from genome assembly GCF_024139115.2 of Armigeres subalbatus. Taxonomy (NCBI): domain Eukaryota; kingdom Metazoa; phylum Arthropoda; class Insecta; order Diptera; family Culicidae; genus Armigeres; species Armigeres subalbatus. Next base: position 512,491 of record NW_026943013.1, read on the forward strand.
CCATTGTTTGCTGCAGACATATTATGTTGCGTTTGATCACTCCTGCTAGAAGTCACCATATTTGCCATGAAGAAGCACTAAAAATGTGTGTTTTTTTTTTTCAATCATTTTGTAGCTTCCTGAAACTTTTCCTAGTTTCCGTTGTGATTCATATTTTGAACGTGATTCATATTCCGAACACTCGCTTTTTAATTACAGTTTCTGCTTTTATCACGTAACTAATTACATAGAAAATTGAAATCGAAAGGCAACAAAATAAGAGTTGTGTTTATTATTTAAAACGAATCTGTAGGTAAACGTAAATATAACCCAAATATAACAATAGTTACATCGCTCTTCTTCTTCTTCTTCTTGGCATTACATCCCCACACTGGGACAGAGCCGCCTCGCAGCTTAATGTTCATAAGCACTTCCACAGTTATTAACTGCGAGGTTTCTCAGCCAGGTTACCATTTTTGCATTCGTATATCATGAGGCTAGCATGATGATACTTTTATGCCCAGGGAAGTCGAGACAATTTCCAATCCGAAAATTGCCTAGACCGGCACCGGGAATCGAACCCAGCCACCCTCAGCATGGTCTTGCTGCACGGCTAAGGAGGGCCCCTTTAGTTCCATTGCTCAATATCCGAAAAAAAAAATGTTGGATTCACCAAAAGGGTCCAAATCGTCGCTCATCAATTGTCCACTCTTACTACCAACAGTGGACACAGCTCCCATTCGAACACTGGCTATAAGTACTGGTGAAACATCTTCTAGTATTTCCGCTCCTGTAAGATCTGCATCTTCTATCAATAATGATGCGAATCGCGCGATATTGAAAGTGGCTAATAAAGACGCTTTTCCTCGTTCGAGTCCTTTTACGTTTCTCCATTCTAGCCTGACCAAAGTGAATACGATGTGAAGACGCACGTAATGGATATCTGGATATTCATTAGTTAAAGTGACAAAGCTCGTTCCTCGTGGAAAACATATCAACGATTTGTCTTTCGTGTCCTTTGAAGTGAATGTGCCTCAATCTGCGACGAATGAGTTAGCGACTCATGGTATTGGCCAGAAGGAATCTACATCCGGCCGTTCGAATTCAAATACCAGTACACTTTGTGAACTTGGATTAAATAACCATCCCATATTTAACTCTTCTTCGAATCTGGGAGGCACATCAACAAGCACTTTGGTAGCCCTGAAGTCCTCCACCACAGTCCATCCAGCCTTCGCTCATCAGTCGTCCCGGTCCTGCATATGGCTCGGGTGTAGGGGTGTGCTACCAGGCAAGTACAAACAGCTTTAAAATGTTATCTGCGCTGATGATGTTTTACCTAACAGCCTACGATTAACAATTGATCGATCGCACTGACACTCACTTCTGGGGCGCACAACACTCAGCAATATGGGGGTTACGAAGCCCCCCATCACAGTCCAGATCATCCAGCCAGCGCTCATCAGTCGTCCCGGTCCTGTGTATGGTTCAGGCGTTAGGGACATCCCACCTGTGTTATCAGGCAAGTTCTGACAGAAACATTGCTGCATGATGTCATCAATTCCGTCCAATTGTTTGGCTAATAATATATCGTTTACCGCTGCGATTCTCAAATACTCTCTCTCTGCCGGAGGGTTGACTGGAATGTCCTCCAAACCGGGTTCAAAGCTGGCTGTTGATGGACGAGGTAGTTGAAGTTTTCAGGATCATTGCTGATTGAAGTGAACGGTCTAGACTTCAACACTGCCTTAATCTGCGTAAAAGCTGTCTGTCAACAAGTATTGTCTTCACAACAAGGCACATAAATACAGTAACGAAGCATTTCACGGGAGGACTTCGACGCTGCGGGAATGACACCAAGAGAAGGCCACAATAGTCCACACCAACCTTCTGGACCGACGGCACGAGGTTCAACCTTTCCGATCCATTAGTTGCATGGTTTGCTGCTGTAGCCATGGATGCAATAAAAGGAAATGCATTAATGCAAGACCTTTCTATCCTCCGATACAGGAGCGTTTCGAAGCCGGCCACTAATGCGAAGTATCCCATCCTGAAGCATAAATCCTATTGGATTCAGAGGCGTTATTGCGTAGGAACGAAGTGTAGCGTGTCGTGCGTCAGCATATTTATTCGAGATGATTAATTCGACCCTAACGCCTCGGTTGACACTCCGCGCCAGGCTTGTAAAATGTCATCTGCATGTCATTTTACTAATTTGTTAATAACTTTCTTTAGAAATAAAATTAGAAATAAAATTGGAGAGTGAAAACTCTCTAAAATGTCACGTGTCATTTGAATGACATTTTGCCTCCCACGCCCCAGATTACATATTTACAGCAATGTCTTGTTAGACAAAGTTGTAGGCACATGTATATGCTATAAGTTTGTCATACATCAAGAATCAATAGCTAACTTCTGGAAAAAGTTCTGGGAAAATTATACAAACGAATGCAAATGACATTTTACAACACTGCTCCGCGCATTGTGGCAAATTCAAGCTATCAACCGAACTAACGACGATAGCGACGAATCATTTGACGGAATAACTTGCAGCGGTTACGCCACAAATTTTTGTTCTTCGAAGATAGCTGGATCAAACTGTTCCAACGCAATTTCTGCGTTCACGGGCCTGAAATTAGTTCTTGGCACAACCAATCGGGTCCCTTAAACTAGATTGATTAGATGTGCGGCTGATATACCACGAGAATGAACATCGGCTGGGTTTCATATTCTTGCGACATAATTCCATAAACCACCTTTCATCAAATGCTAGATCTCGGAATTGTAATTGAGTTGACCCAATTCAAAATTTAACAATATTGGAACCACTCAAAAAACCGACGGAGTCTTCGAGCAGTGTGAACGAAAGTTCTAGACAGGGCGTAGATAGCTTGCTTCTTAAAATCTTCCAGAGGTGCAATTCAACTGAACCAGAAAGGGAATCATCTCAGGAAATACATCCCAGGTATCTCAGGAAGCATTACAGAAGCCGTATCATTCAACTGAAACACAGTCCTTACTGTAGTCGACCAATCATGGAGTGCTGAAGGGTTCTAGAGCAATCAGGTTCGTACGATACATCAATTTAAACGCTTGAAGGTTTTTAGGATGCAAATCGTCTCAACTCATTTGTAGTTTGTACAACGTGTAGATGAAAATCTTGGCTTCATCGATTACGGGTCCAATCAAACCGTCCTACTCCACTTGGGAAAAATGAAACTGAAATCATCTGTGGAAGGACACTAAACAAGGCAATAGCAGTTGACGCAGGAGAATCCATCTCTAATACTTCTCGATTGTCGTGAAGATTCGGATGCGACTTGATTAGGTCTTCTATAGCAGTTCGTATTCTACTTACGTAATGTGAATCCAGCGGAATCTGTCTAACCATATCTGTGACTGATTTCTTGCCTACCTATGGACTGTCGACTCTCAAATGAGGATTCAAGATTTATATTTTCAAGCTTTGAACACTCCTCTGATTGTAACAGGATATTTTGGAGAGAACAATTTGTTCCAAAACAAAATGTTGGTGATGAAAGTACCAATCCAGGACAAACGATGAAAGCTGTATTTTTCAAGCACGGAAATTTGGTGAGAAAATTCCATTATATATAATTGTATTTTTAATGAAACTGTATGACCATAAACATATAAAATAACCATCAGGGCACCCGATTGAAGCGATTTGGATAGGAAGAGTGGAATTGCCAACTTCCTATTGTTAACATTTCGTGGATAAAGGGCGGGCTCTTCTCCCCATCTATTGGGTCAATCTGGGAAATGAGGGCTTAATTGTATTATTGTTTGTACGAACTTTCTTCTGGAAGGAGATTCTCTACTCGTCCCGTGGATTCGCATAAGCGTATTTGCTTATGTAACCACCTCATCCATTTTTGGCCCTTCATACAGGAGTTTGATGAAATACAAACAATAATATAATCATGATCAAATCGTTTGTCAGATATGGCCAGTGCTATCGGCAGGTGCCTTGCTACAATAGATGGTAGTATCATCATCATCATCATCACCTCTGGACTGTCGACTGGCTGCTTAGAGTTTTTGTCTCCTGCTAGCTGAGTTGGACAACGACTGGCGAGAAAGGGAGCTGACGTGGCGCCATACGTAATTGTCGTGAAACAGTAAGTCTGGATGATTGGCTCTGAAGATTTCCTGCAAATTTAGAGTTAAACTGCAAATTCTAAACCGTCTAAGACGAATTAAGTACTGTCCATTTAATTCCACCAGTTAATTTTCGTTATCTTTGCAGATACGTATTTCGACCACAACTGTGTGGTCGTCTTCAGTGTCTTGTACTTGACTCGACTTGAAGAAAACAATCGCAACACACATTATTTATACTACGCTAGGTACCTAATCTAATCTTATTTGCCTACTTTATTTACCTATACAGTAAATTACTTTATTGTTTAGGTAGAAACTTGAAGAGCCAAGAGCTGCCATTTCCCTGATCCTTATTCAACAGCGCTGTTTGTACCTGTCCATGGATTTCCCAACTCTCAGCTACATCGAGTTTCCATGGGGAAGAGACATTTCTTAAGATTGTAATAGTTGATGCCGTAATTGGGTGATTTTCCTTATACACATGCTCTGCTACCTTATATCTAAATTCGTAATGTAATCCCTTATCGTTTTCTCTTTTCGCCTGACTTCCGCCATATGCTCCTTGAACCTTACATCTAATGATCTTTTGTTTGGCCTACATAGATTTTTCACATTGGGAACAACTTATCTTATAAACGCCTGCCTTATTCAACATTTCTACTTTATACTTCGTTGAACCCAATAGAGACTTGAGTTGGTTGCTTCTACTGGAGAATACTAGATCGATGCCGAATTTCCTTAGTCGAGGGCGTAGCTGGTTGGTGATGTGTTTATTATATGGGACCGAAACTCTTTTCAGCGGCTCCTCTATAGGTGTCAGCGTTGTATGTCCATTTCGTCGTAGGGTCCTTTCCTTTCTTTCCTACCGTAGGGACCCTACGACGAAATGGACTGTTCAAGTTCAAAAAACATGAATTAAAGTTACATCTGATCAAGTTCAAGCACTATTAACGTTAAGTCAATAAACAATAAGGTGGTTCTTAAAACGATAATTTGCACCCCAGCATCAACTCTGTACCTGGTGTGCTAAGTGTAAGTTACGTTATTTTCTTAAGTCTACAAAAGAATTTGAAAAGACATTTACACAGTTATAAACTTCTGTCTGCAAGACAATGTAACGAATCTGAGAATAATCATCTTAACTTAAATGTAACTCCCAATTCCACTAAAAGAGCTTAATATATTTTTCTGCAAATTCTAACCAAGTGTCAGTTAAGATACCAATCAGACGCAGTCGGAATCGAGCATGAATGGAGATACGACTACAGAACCGACCATCAGCCCACTCAAACTTGAAGCACCTGACGTAGTTTTGCGCGATGCGATGCGTCTAACACATCGTGCAATTTAGTATCTTGTTTTTAAATCGTTTAAACTCAGGCGTGTGTAATACTTTATGGAGCCACGGTTCTTTGTGATATGTATAATCGTTATCATCTTATGTGTTGCGATCGATATTATTGGTGTGTAACATTGTGTATGTGTTAAATATGGCTGGTCTATAGCTGGCTATGAGTTGGTGTTTTGTGACAGTATTTGGACTACTCGTTGGCTGTGTGCAATCGAGGAAGACGCGCGTGCGACTAGTGTGCAAGAAGACTGACGATTAGGTCGTACCTCATTTTACAGAATTGCAAAATGTTATGAATTCGTACCTGGAAAATGTTCATATTCAATTTCGGTTTCAGTCCGGTAGGTGGACGCTAAGTGGTTCCTCAGCGGACTTGAGCAATAGAAGGAAAGGTCACCATCCATACAGTGTCTAGTACGCTATAGAGTGTCTAGTGTACGCGCCTGCTAATTAGTAATGGGCTTTCATCTTTCAGCAACTCCGACGTGTCATCATACATCATAACGAAACTGCGTATAGTTGCCTTTTGTTTGTTCAGTAGTTCCTTTTGAAAATCTGCTGTGTTTAGTAGCAAGTACTAGAAATTGTATTTTTTTTTACGTTTGACAACGTCTTACCCGAAGGTACTGGGTGTCAGATCAGAATCCAAAATTAAGGACCGTCACAAAATCATGTAAGATTTTGAATTGAGCCTTTATCTTTCGATAGATTTTGAAGATTTATACAACAATCGACTTGGTAATTTGTCAATTTCATTGAAACTTTTGATTATTTATAATAAGCTATTGAAATTTCAATTATTTTCCTACCCAGTCAAAATATCAGATCAGAACCAACCCATCCCGTTCATGCGTTTTCAACACGAACTACAGGATAATGTAGGGGAAAAGTGGGTAAAACCGACACCTTAAGCAACATTACAGTTCCCCAATCTATGAAGCAATTTTCTGGTCTAGAATTTTCATACAAACATACTTTGGCTCTTCATGCATCAGTCCATGTGGTCTCAGGACAATATTTCTTGATAGAATTTGATTTATGATGAAAACGCGAACAGTCCATCTTCCAGCCAAAACAGCTGGGGTGCGGGTAAGATCGACACCACATGAGGGTAAAACTGACACATCAAGTCATTATGGAATTGAATATCATAACAATTCTAAATGATATTACAACATAATAGAAAATGTTTAACAACATTCATTTTAATTTTTGTGTATGTAATTCATGTTAAGGGATCACTCATAAACGATGGTTGAACAAATTTTTATATATTTAAAATCATCATCACATATCATATTTTATTTAGTTTCCTTAGCAGGTCGAGTGAAAAATATATAGAGTATAAGAATGTTAGTAACAAATTTACTAACTACTGTAAATATTGACCTACATTAAAATTTCACTTATTTTACAAAGTTGTTTATAACGGCGATTTAAAATAAATACATATGGTGCAGTTATGACAAGAAATGAAAATGACCAGTTCCGTGACAAGCTACATGTTTACAGGAGTAAAAATGGATCACGAAAGAACAACACTAGAGAACGGATTGAATATATCTGAGAGCAAAAGAAACTTAAAATACAGTTCTTCTTTGAGCGCTATTGTTATCCGACCTGCAGGTTTTCCTTGATGACTCAATAGTACCTATTGTCACGCCCAATGATGATGAGGTATGTAACCAGTCTATGATAAAGTTATATTCCCCGGCGCCTCGTTTTCCAATACTTGACTTATATTATGCGAATGATGAGTCTAATAAAACAGAGGTATTTCGTGATTCGATGGCAGGTGTCGAATTTACCCCAACAGATAACATAATAATGATGAGATACATGTGGATGTTTATAATTAGAAAAGTTTAGTATTTTTCCACAACATACACAGAATGACGTTCAATTATGGATCAGAGATGGATTAAATACTGAAAATCAACAAATTACTGTCGAAAAAGCTTATACACCGATGCCAAAATTTTACATAACTTATCTCCTCAATGGTGATCAATGCTAATTGTCTGTTTATTATGACTCTTACACATCTCCGCCAGTTACAAAATGACTAGAAATAAAAGAAATCAAACGTTTATTCAAAGTGTGTTGAAATTCTGTCCGATAATCACTTGAAATCAGAGATTTGAAGTGGTGTCGATTTTACCCGCAGTTTCGGTTTTACCCACAATTCCCCTAAGTTACAAGCCTTTTCATTCTCTTTCCTCGTTTCATTTTTTTGTGAGTATAAAAAGACCCGTAGGGGGGTCCCGTAGCGTAGTTGGCTACACGTTCGCCTTATAAGCGAATGGTCATGGGTTCGTTTCCCAGCCCCTCCACCAAACTCTCGTCAGTCGCCGGATCCGCAGCCCATACGGAGGCGTTTGGGGAACGCACCTCACCGTCACGGCTGCCTGACGACGACTGACAACTTGTTCATCTCGGACGAATTCCTTCAACGTTACCCAGATTAAATGGCAACCGAACAAAGCAACGATCATTGGATACACGACATGGACAAACGGACACAATGGACTCACGACAAATGATGAGCTGGCAACGACAACAATAACGAATAATGGAACGTACACACGGTCAAGCCGTTTGACCAACATTGACTCCACCTCTCGTTTATTCAAACATCCATAAAGTTTTACCAACAGCGACACGAACAATCAATTTATTCGACCAACAATATCACACACGAACGACCGAAGCACCAACTCGAGCACCAACCATCAAAAAATATATGGGGGTTTGTGCAACTTCACTACAAATGCTCAAACATGTTCGGCGAACCTTGACTCCACCCCCGACAACTCAAACCAAAATCAAACCGTTTTAATTTTTTCCAACCGAGCCGCCAACTGTCAAATGGTTGTTCAAACAACTTCACACACGCTCAAACAAAGCAGCAACCGAAGCGTTTTCATGGGGGCGGAGTCAATGTTCGTCAAACTGCTTGACTGGTGTGTACGTTGCATAATGGATATCTAAAAATAGATTCTGTGTGGATTCTGAAAGAACACAGAGTGCCTACCAAATAAATACATGAATAAAAAAAAAGACCCGTGTTTTGCGCTCGCGCATCATTTCTGTTCGAGAATCCACGGTGAGTGGTCACGGAGAGCGGACAGAACGATGGCGTCGGTAGCGGTCTCAGCATCGATGGCGGTTAATCGGAACGGGTGCAAATCTTATGTGCAACCATAACACTCACCAAAAGGCGGAGCTAGAGGGTTTACGCTATTGACTACAGGAAAGTTGCTTTGTCGTTTGGGAGTTTTTCCGCATGAATGATGATGAGCAGCATACTTTTTGTTGAGAAGTCCTACATTGCCGCTAACCGCAAGTCGAGCATATCTGTATATGAGCCTCCATATACAGATGTGCTCGACTTGCGTTTAGCGGCAGTACAGTAGTCGTTCACCTATGGTTCTGATCAAGATGAATACACCACTAGGTGTTCCAATCTGCCAAATTCACGATTCAGCCATCTTGGATTTTAGTATGGGAGAGCCAGCCGGTTTGTTTATGTTTTGCACCGAAAATGAATTTTTCACCCCCGCCTTCTTCTCGTCCATAAATTGGGCAGACTGCAACACCTAGCTGTGTATTCATCTTGGTTCTGATCGTCATATCCGAACTCATGATTGACTAGTAAGGCGGCAATCTTTGATGAAATATAAACATATTCAATTTTTTACCCCCCATAGTCCGAGGAAAAGTGGTCCGATCTGGGCCGTTCAGCACATGTGATAGAGTAATATAAAAATGTGAACATAAAGCGCCACGCCACCGCTATCGAATCGATGTTTAATCGAATTTAAAGGCACTTTTTCCTCATGAATGTCACTTACGGCAATAACACCGAATCAGATTCTTAAGCTAAAATATTACAATAATGATACTGATATCAGCCATGAGAATCCCTCTGCTAAGGAAATTTTATTACCATCGCATCGGCGGCGTGCCATTTTCGTCAGCATCAGCAGCACTCAAGTGAAATTCTCTCCCAGCATTCGGCCAATCGACAATCGGACAATCTATAGCGTCTGTTACGGTCATGGCAGCAGTGCGCTGGAGTACATTTCTGCAAAGGTGGCATCTGAAGTTCCCTCGACTGGCAATCAGTGGAAGCCGCTCTCAAGTTACAATTTCCAAACTATTGCGTGGTTGCTGTTAGACTCGAAAAACGCATTATCGGAAATTAATCGATCACCATTTTATACAAGGGAAGACTGAGCAGAAACGAGTATTGTTCAAAGAAAGTTTCCGTCGGTAGCAGAATCATGAGGGAGACGCTGCAGAAATAATTCGCATGGATGGCATCAGTAGCATTCAAGCAATTTTTTTCTCAAGATTCTCATTTGGTTTTGCTGCTGTAGGGGGAGATCCCCCAGTGCCGAACACATAAGCCATTTAACGAAAAACTCTCTAATTATCCGAGTTATGTTTACTTGTATTGTATACCATATACACAAAATATAATCATTAATGTTTCATACAAACTATATTTGATCATTTGAACACGTTTTTGGAGAATGTATTTTGATGATGAATTTTGGTGAAAATTTTCACGGTTCAGAAAAGTGTCCCCGAGTACCAGACACTATTGCATCATGTTCAAATATGTCCAAGTTCCTATTACATGAGTAAAGACATCATTTAGAATAGTAATATTTTTCACTTGCTTCAAGTTGTAGATATTAACACGTGTTAGTAGAGCTTATTTGGCTCTCCAGCTCAATTTCTAACATCCTACTCAAAATTTCCTCCAATTCAATGACATCTTCAATTTTTGTTTCTGCTCATTTCTGTGGCTTCCTGATGCATCAGCAAGAAAAAAAATTGAATTGAAGCAAGTCTAGCAAAACAGGTGCAAAGAATGGCTATTTGATCACGACATGAAAAAACTCACTGCACCGGACCCGGGGGACAGCTACCGGATACGGAAATTGATTTTGCACCATAGATACATTATATAACTAACAAATCATGATCGCTATTTGATATATGACTAATATTGACCATTTCGACATAATCAGAATGCATTCCATTGATTTTAATATTGTTGATTCAAACCTTCTAAAATAAGGCGGAACATGAAAATTTTTGACATTTTTGCTCAATTTCAAATTTTGTACAAAGTTTACAACATGAGGATCTGATATTCCATGCAGGTAAAGGACTTTCAATAGCTTTCTTTTGTATTACATAAGGCGATGGAGGGATCCCTGAATGTGCAGTTTTTAGAAGTGTCCGGTATTGAGAGGTGTCCGGCGCTGGGGGATCTCCCCCTATGTGATTAGGAAGACGCATTATTGAAAATAAATCGATTCTTTTCAAGACCAACTTTGTTTACAAACGAAAGCTAATCTGAAATGAAAGTTCTACAATGCACAAAACACAGTTGCTTCGCACGATGTCATTACGTTGTCCAACGTCTACCTTTCGGTCGTGTCTTGTACACAACCCTCCTGATTTTTTTTTATATTTTTTGCTTCACAGCGAACATGCACAGACCTTTCTTTCGCACTGCACCGCATCTTTCTTGTATTCTTGCTTCTGCTTGCATAATACGTAAAAAATCTGAAAATTACACGACATGGAAATATTTTAACCCATGTTTTTCTATAAGAAAATTATTTTGAGCTTTTTAGTGGAATGTTTTCACCTGTCATAAGACGAGTTTATACAACCCCATTGAATTCCACCACTTAATTGTATCTTGACAGACTATATTCGACAAGTCGAGTCAAGTACGAGACACTGAAGACGGCCTTACTGTTGAGGTCGAAATACGTATCTGTCAAGATACAATTAAGTGGTGGAATTCAATGGGATTGTATAAACTCGTCTTATGACAGGTGCCATGTTTTTCTGTTCAATTACCTCTTATTTTACATACAACTTTTTCTTGTACACAATACCAAATACAAGCTCCATATTAAATAACAACCAGTCATTTTAAGAAATGATTGAAAAATTAGATGAATCGAATGGAGTTGTTTTGTTACATCATATATGCTGCAGTATATGCTGAAATCGTTCTTCACAGAACCAACACTGATGCGTATCTTCGGTTTTTCTGCACCATAAAGGAAGCATTTTCGGTTCATAGAAACTGACTGAAGAATAGCGAAATAATACTTAAGGAAGGTTATCGAATTCCGAGAGCTTTCCCGCAACGGTCGCAAGTATATTGTGCATGTCTGTGAGTTCACGGCTCCCATGAATAAGGCTTTGGAAAGTATCTCGACAAGATACTCAATCTCAAAATTTGCTCTCGATACTCGATATTGAAGGGACCATCGAGCTTGGGAGGTATCGAAATAGGGAACACATCTATATTTAGCCGAATGCCGTTTGGCCGAGAAGTTGAAATTTGTTATTAAATGAAGTGAGGAGAGAGATGTTCAAAGTAAATAGTGAACAGCAAGAACTGAGAAATGTGAAAAGAGATGTTCGAAGTAAGTATAGAGTATTGAGAAGTCAGTACTGAAAAACGGAAGTGAGTATTGAGTAGTGAGATGTGTGCAGTAACATGTTGGTACTGGCAAGCGAGAAATGAGAAAGGAGTGGTGATAAGTAAGTGGTGAAAAGTTGATAGTTGCGAAGTAGAATGTGAGAAGGGGAGTGAGAAGCGGGATGTTGAGTAGTGAGAAGTGAGTGGAGATATATAAGACAGAAAGAAGAAGGAAGGCCGAAGAAGGAAGAAGAAAAAGAAAGAAGGAATGAGGAAGAATCTCGCTTCTTACTTCTCGTTCCCCTGTCCAAACTTCTTACTTCTTACTACTCCCCTCTCAATTCTCACTTCTCATTTCTCACTTCTCATTACTTACTTCTAACTTCTCTCTTCGCACATCTTGCTTCCAACCTAACTCTTCACACTACTCATTTTTCACTCCGTACTTCTCACTTCTTACTTATAACTTCTTATCTATCTTTCTCACTTATCACTTTTTACTTCTAGCTTCTAGCGGTGGAGGTTGGTACTCGGATTCTGATGGCTTTTCCGCAAACGTGACCTTTAAGTGGTCTTGATGTGTAGGGGTTATCACGCCTATCTAGATAGTAGGAGGTTGAGGGTTCGAGTCCCTCCAAGACACGTGGATTCTTTTTCGCAAATTTCATACCAATTTGTCCATTTCTAAACATGTGCTGTGCATATGCACAGCCAAGATATTTAACAAAAAATTCTCATTTCCTATTTCTCACTTTCCTTTCACACTTCGAATTTCTCAAATCTCACTTCTAAATTTTCACTTCTCACTTCTCTCTATTTATTTCTCACATACTTCAACACATTTCAAACCATTTCACACTTGTCGCAGCATAGCGATAATTTTCGGATTTCGTTCTTTCCCATCTGCTTTCGCACACACGCAGCTCCCTTCCTCTATTCAAGTAGCATCGAGACCGATATGCCAATAAAATTGAGTTTGAGATTTTTAAATTCTAACTTCTAACTTTTTACTTCCCATTTTTCACTTCCCCTACTCACTTTTCACTTACCACTTACTTCTCATTTCTCATTTATTTCTCGCTGTGTACGTGCGCGAACGCGTCCAGACAAAAATAATCTCTCTTGCTGATATTCTGCTTTACGAGTGCTTGCTACACATCGCTCGATGCGTCATCATGTCATCTCCCAAAAAATCAACCAGAATTCAGCGAAAACTATTAATATCTAGTATTATTGGCCACGAATCTATGACAAAAGGTCGACAGGACAAAAGGTCGAAAAGACAAAACATCGAAATTAAACGAAGATCGAAATAACAAAAAGTCAAAAGGGACAGAAGGTCGAAACGGACAAAAGGTCGATCAAGAACAAGTTGATAATAAGTTGGCTGTATTCCAATGGGATGGGAGGCTTTTACACTCATGCAGAAGTAATACTACACTCATCTTGAGCAATTTTCAAAGAAGGAGTATTTACTATGAACAAATATTATTATTCGGTTCTATTTGATGCCCTCTTATTCGGTTCTATTTGATGCCCTGATGCTCTGGATAAAATTTCAGCCAAATCGGTCAACGGCGGTGCTGAACTCGTTGGAAGTTTATATGCAAAAAATGTATGCAGAAACATCCAAAAACATTGATTTTCAGTCAGACGGCACAATTTACGATCGAGAACAGTGATTATCATTCAGTTCTTGTAGAATTAAATACAGAATGTTATGCTGAAAACCGCGAGAAGATCAAAGTTTATTAGGCAAAGATATTAGCATTTCACTGGAGTGTTGTAGGGGTGAATTTATTTCTTTTCAAAGGTAAAAGAAACGAAATTTGCTCAAACCCCACATCAGAGAAATGCTAATTACTTAGCCGGGCAAACTCTAATCTTCTCGTGGTTTCCTGCATAACATTCTGTATTAAATTCTTCCAGATCTGAATGAGTATCACAGTTCTCCTTCATAAGTTGTGCCGTCCAACTGCAATTCACTGTTTTTGGATTTTTTTGCATACATTTTTGCATATAAAGTTCCAACGAGTTTAGCACCGCCCAAACGTTGACCGATTTGGCTAAAATTTTGTCCAGAGCCAAATGCATAACCAATTATTATTAGTTTGGTATTGAAAAACCTAAACATGTTATGCCTCATGTATTCTGCATATAAGTTTTAGGTATTATTTTTTGGTATTTTACCTTTTATGCAAGGCTAGTTCATACCAATTTCTGTTATCGAGGTCATCACTCCTGCTCGGGTTAATATGCACTGAAGAAAGATCAGAGTTCTTATCTAGAGTAAAAACAAAATCGTGTACGCTTACGATAAGTAGCAGTATTACAAAATGGTACCTATAAAAATGATCGACTTTGAGGGAAAATATTCCATTTTAAATTCCTTTGATCTGTTCTGCTCCTTCAAATTCTAATACTTTTATCTAGTAGTGCAGGAACTAAAAAGATTTTTTTTAAAATCATTTACCAAGAATTTCTTATTGTACACTTTGCTTAAGCTCCACATGCATCTTCGATTCAGATTAGTATAGATTATGCATGTATTGGATGCTGACAAAGACGAGAAAACCAACAACGAGCGCCGAGGAGCCGGATCGGATTACCAGACGAACCAAACGAGTGAAGATTCATTGTGGCTCAACGTTTTCTTCTCTATTTCCCCACGTTTCTAAGAGCAGGTATTTCTATTATTATTTATGTACATACGTACAGCGACACAGCATTCTTATCGTTGGAATCGCATAATTCTATTCCGGAGTGCCCACCGCCGGGAGCGCCCTTAGCATATCGAATTCTAAATCATATGTGTAGAAATATTCAACAATTCAGCGTGTCCCACACCTCTTCCTGCCTTCTTCGAAAATCTCAGCCCAGAACTAACTGTGGCGCTTATCGGCTGGAAGCGATCTCCCAGGAGACAAACAACACACATGCATGAGCCACTGCCGACAGCGAACGGTGGAAATTGTTTTGTGGAATTCGTCGAGAGATTTCCTGGAGGCTGATCAAAGGTGATAAATGTTTGCTTCTCACCTTACCTCGAGTGTGTGTGTGGCTCCTCCGGATGCTGAAGAGATGAGAAGAAAAGAAACCCGTAAAACAACCAGCAGAAGCGTCCAAGGTCCAAAGGACATTTCAACTGTTGCGGGCTGCGATAGTAATCTTTTCAGCAACCGCACAAAATGCAGCACACGAAAAGCAAATATCCTCTCACCGAAATAGCAAATGTGGCCCACTCTTCCGTTGGTTATTTGAGTCATAAACAAAAAGAAATATGAATACATGTTTGGTCGTGCAAGGAGTCGCGATTGCACAGATAAGGCGATGCATGAATAACTGTCCACTGCGCTCAAAAGGACATAAAATATGGAGGATGCCGGATTGGTCTGCCAGCAGTTTATTTATTTAGGCGATTAAAATCGCTTGTAATTGTACCCGTTAGCCGTGAAGGACAAATGGTGGTCACACGAACAAAGAGCTGCGAAAGGGCGTTGATTTTGAATAAAGATTATGAAATGCAGATGTGTTTCAACCATTGGCAATTTTTGGGACACTTCGTTATGCTTCTTAAAAAAAATACATGTATTTCCGAAAATCAGGAATTGTTTGGAATAAAACCATGAACAAGCACAAAAAATATGAAGCAACTATTCTCATCATATCTTGAGCTGTCGGTTGTCCGTAGAATGAAACTCATTTCGACTTGCATAACAAGAGCATCTTCCCGTCAGTTTCAACTGACAGCCTAACAACGACGCCTTGAAGTGACACATCAATTTAAATCCACGCCACGTGACCCGCACAACAACAGAAATAGCGGCAATCATCATCAAGTCAAGGCGAATGCCTGCGAATGGCTTTCCGATTCTCAGCCAGTTTCACGCACAATTGTGAATGAATAAGAGAACTCTACGCCATTGCGCCATTTCCCAGTCGAGCGGTGGTGGTGCCAGGACAAAGGCAAACCAATTTTCCAATTCAATTATATTGTTGACGCAAAAGTACAAACCTTGGACCAACAAGAGAGCAGAGCATCATTATGGAATCACTTAACCGGCAAATTTTCCAAAAGCACGCCAAACAGCCATTTATATGGAATCAATTAACTGCTTCTGGTCTGAGCACCGAGCCCAGTGGAGATCGATTTCTTTCGTGATTTGGTTGTCTAAATCAGTTCGACAACAAGTGAAACGTTCGCAATCTTTACCGTTCCTTGAATTAATTTCGCTTTCTCTCAATCACCCTTCAGAATTTTCTCAATGACCTAACCGTTTTCATTAGCTTACGCAAATATTTCCCTTTTTTGTGCTGACTTTTAACAACAGTGATAAGCCACATACCGGTCCGATCCCCTTTGAAAATTCTGCCCCGCCTCCCGGTACCCATTATCACGTTCCGGCAAACCGCGGCCGACGTCGATTCTTGAAACCTTTCGCACGTGTACCTAATTTAGATGCAAATTAGCACTTGCATGTTTTAATGGTCAAAATCCGCTTTATTATTAAAACGCAATCTTTTTCATACTTTCCGAGCCGGATCCCGAGCGTCATAAAGCCATACTTCAATCCACGGCCACTTGAAGCATGAATCGATATCGTTCCCCCTGGTTTTCGGAACTGGATATGTCTTTCAATCTCCCAACCCGTTCATCAGCAGTATAAAAAACGCTGAAATCAGCATACAGAGAACCCTTCTCTCTCACAATTTGGGAAAGTCCGGTTAGTCCCTTCCGAAACGAGAACGGGAAGTGAAGGACCGGTTTTTGGAGTTCATAAATAACGTAATTGTGTTCGTTACCCCTTCCTTGGGCATGAGGTTTGTTCAAGTTATTAGCAGTAAATGTTAGATTTTGAATAAAGATTCTGTAAAAAATGGATAGCTCGTAGAAGCTGACTCATAACGGGGAAATAATTCGGCAGATTTTGAGAGTGCTTGGTTTTCAGGTGGTTGCCCGTTCTTTGTCGATCGGAGCTCTACAGTATTAATGTTACAGAAGAAACTTAAGTGAAATAAATTACTAAGGATGTTGATCTTCCTCAATATATGCGACCGCTGCTAAGATCCGGTAAATATATTTTTACTATCTTCAACAATATGGAAAAAATAATAATCGAATCAATCTACGTCTCCCAATTTCCAGTAAAGAAGAAAAGAAGATTGAATTTATTTCTAGGTTCCTATGTACTTAAGCTTGGGCAGTAGTAGATGGTCAACCAACGTTTGATCAATCTTCAAGACAGTATCTCGATTGACTGGTATAACATAATATACTAAGTAGAGAATTTATGGAAGAATATGCAATAAAATCCAAAAACAGAAGGTATACGAGCAAACACAGCCATGGGATGGAAAACTCCGAAAACGTTTTACGAAAGAAAATTGTAAATGACTTATATGCATTTCGAATTTCCGATTCTGATTTTGGTCCAATGATCATGAGAGCAATGAAAAACATAGAAAAATGTCCATTAAAAATATAAAAAAAGCAATAAAAATGAGTAAATATTAAACATTAAAAGCTTTTAAGGATTAGTTTATATATAAACAAACCCTGATTTATCCACCTAGCGGTGTTGGTGCCTTTCTCGTGCAAAAAAAGTAAAAATATGAGTGAGTGTTTTTTAGCGTGTTTTGCGCATAGAAAATAGTATGTTTGCTATAACTTCTGATCTGAATTTTCAAAAGCAAACAATGGGACAGGATTCTCAGTCAAATGGAACTTGTTGCGAGTAATTCGGCCAATGCTAAGTTCCAAAAAGTATGTCTACAAAATTTTGTACACATACACACATACACACACATACATACATACACACACACAAACAGACATCACCTCAATCCGTCGAGCTGAGTCGATTAGTATATAACACTATGGGTCTCCGAGCCTTCTATCAACAATTTGGTTTTGGAGTGATCATGTAGCCTTTACGAATACTTAGTATACGAGAAAGGCAAAAAGCCATTGGCCATTGCTTTTTCATAATTGACGAATTTCGCGCCAACTCGACCAGCGGTTGGCAGCACCATCTCAGAATCGAATGAAACTTGGATTGGAAGCCATAAAGATATGGTTTTTCTAAGCCACTCTGCATTACTTAGTTTTTCAAAATTTGTCAAGAGTAACAATTGATGAGGGCCTAATTTTTTCATTGATTTTTTTTAAATCGTTGTAACTCTAAAATTACGAGACCTACAAAAAAGTGTTGTATGGCGGACTGTCGTGAAATTTCCAGAAGTTTTTTGGAAAAATATCCAAAAAATAAAATACCGATTTCTACACTGAAAAAAATTAGTTTAAAAAATTCAAATCGATATTACAAAAAAAAACCTCATCTCAGAAATCGATGAAATTTTTTCTGCAGATAGGTATTTTGATTATCCAACTTTTCTGGGAATAATGTTTCTATGACATATTCAAGGAAAAAAAGTTTTTCTAACAAAAACTTTTTTCATGTCCATATTGAGTGAAAATTTATCAGCGTGTTTTATGCCTACAGCGCCAATTATAGTTTCAGCAGCCTATCATCAACCAACGACACATTTTGGACGTACAAAAATTTGTTTAGGAAGCAATTTAGCATAATCTAACTAACCAACCAACATTTGAAAAGGGCGTATATTTTCCTAGATTTCTTATAACAAATGACCAGATTTACAAAATTGTAATGTTTAATGGACTATTGTAAATTTTCGGTGTTGAACTTAATCTGTAGGTCAAAAAAAAAACCTTAATAAAGTTTAACAAAAAAATATTGTAAATTTTTCTAAACTGTAAAATCTGAAACATAACAAATTCACCAAGGAAATAAATCAGTGAATGTAAATATTAAAATTGGTATAGCAAAAAAATGGAGGTCGATTTTTTTATCAGATAAACATTTTGATTCCAAACGATGAAACGGATAAACGCATATTTAAAAACACTCATTCACAAATACGCATTCCCATTCCCAGCGAATTTATTTTTTCAATAATAGATGCTGATACACCTTTCAGTATTTGAAGCGAGTGCAATTTGAATTTCCAATGTTTGCACAACATTTTTGGAATTTATTGGAACTTGATTTATTCATTTTGAATTTTAACGTAATTAAACTTCACAACTGATATATTCTCATTGACAACAGTCTTTTCACAGTAAGACTTTTTAAACTATTTATGTAGTTTATATACCTGTATGGGAACAGCAATGAATGAACAAGACTTTTGCAAATTATGCACCGTGCGACATCTTCATCGAAGAGCTATAGCCCATCAAGTATCAAATAAGTACGACATCTTCAGGTAATTCAACGGTTATTTAATTCAATAAACAAACGTTGAGAATAACAATGACTGGGTACAATTAAATATCACTTCAGTGTCATTTCCAATGTTGCCCGTTTTCAAAGCAATTATTTGTTTTTTGTGAACCCAATTGTTTTTAAGTTACTTCGATACAAAAGTCAAAGAAAATATAAACCTTTTTCAAATGATGGTCCACATTAATGTTAGATTGCTTCCTAAACAAATTTTTATACGTCCAAAATGTGTTGTTGGTTGATGATAGGCTGCTGAACCTATAATTGGCATTGTAGGCATAAAACACGCTGATAAATTTTCGCTCAATATGAACATGAAAAATGTTTTTGTTGGAAAAACTTTTTTTCCTCAAATATGTCAAGGAACATTATTCCCCTTGACCTTAAAAGTTAGATAATTAAAATACTTATCTGCAGAAAAAGTTTCATTGATTTCTGAGATGAGGTTTTTTTGTAATATCGATTTTAATTTTTAGAACTATTTTTCCAGTGTAGAAACTGGTTTTTTTTCGGATATTTTTACAAAAAAACTTCAGGAAATTTCACGACAGTCCACCATACAACACTTTTTTGTAGGTCTCGTAATTTTAGAGTAACATCGATTTAAAAAAAATCAATGAAAAAAAAATTAAGCCCTCATCAATTGTTACTCTTGACAATTTAAAAAAAAACTAAGTATGCAGAATGGCTAAGAATTACAATATCTTCATGCCCTCCAAGCTTCGTTCAATTCTGAGATGGTGCTGCCAGCCCCATAGAAGAGTTGACGCGAAATTCGTCAATTGTACAAGGAAATTCTCATTTTTTTTATTGCATTTTATTGTTTTGACCCTTCCTTCGGAAGTGTTTATAATTTCACTTTGTATGCGTTACGCAGGTGTGTTACGTATTAATCTATCAAGAAATCTCGTGAATTATTAAACAAAATGTATGGTATTTTAAACAAATTCACTTTGACATTGAAAATATAATTATAACAAATGATATAACATGGAATTATGCCTATTTTTCTGATTTGTTTCAAAGAAACAAATGATTTTAATTGAGGAACATATAGAAGCATGTACAAAAAAATCTTCTCAGAAAAGCAAAAACGTAAAAATTGAAAGGGATTTCAAAAATTTCTTCAGCGGAAGCTAGATAGCAAATGTGAGCATGTTTTGAGACACTAATAGATCACTTGTATGCATGTATGTGTGCGTTTGTGTGCAAATTCTGAAATTTACTACCATAAAAATCTCGCTCATTTTTAAGGTATTGAACAAGTTTAGTTTTACCAAATTAGGCATCCATAAGGCGAAATATATGTTATTATTGAACGCTATTGAGTTTCGCTCAGATCAATGACTGATTTAGTTAGTTCTGGATTAATTAATATCGAGGTCTCTGAAAATTACGAGTACAATATATGCAACCAGCGTTACGATAGTTGCTAACCATGTCACAATAGTTATTCAATCCGACGAGCGCCGTATAGATAGGCAGCATGAAGTACAGTACGTTATCATTCGTTGAGTTGTCACTCAACCCATGACATCCGCCTTTGGGTAGGCAATTATTTTGTCACTTTCACGGTAAATCGCCGTGGGAAGCTGAGTAGTTTTATCTCGTTTTAAATACCGTAATCCGGGGTATCATTGATCAATTTTTTCAATGTTTTGTAAATATTTCCTCCGTAAATTAAATGATTGCTTTTTTCATATTTTTAAAACGAGTACTGCTACGTGTAGAACGTTTGAGGCTATTGTTCTTGATTATTTGATAAATATAAAATTGTTTTAAAAATCTGTTTTGTCTAGTTTTTCGAATTTCCAATTTGGGGTAACTTTGATCATCAATCATTTCACTTTGTTACGTCTATAAAGCAAGCGTTTGTAAACGCCTTAAGGTAGGCAATTACTTTTGAAATCCTTATACTGAGGCGAAGCGTATTGATTGTTTCGAGTAAGGCATCATGACCGCTAGGTGAATTATCTGGTTTTTCAACAATAAAAATCAAAATTTTGAAACAAAAAATATGGATAAACAAAGAAAATAAGATTACTTATCACCCAATTGTAGGTACGATCTCAATTTTTGCCTTTCTCGTATACTAAGTATACGGTAAAGGCTATATGATCGCTCCAAAAACAAACTTTTTATAGAAGGCCCGGAGACCCATAGTGTTATATACCAATCGACTCAGTTCGACGAATTGAGGTGATGTCTGTGTGTGTGTGTGTGTGTGTGTGTGTGTGTGTGTGTGTGTGTGTGTGTGTGTGTGTGTGTGTGTGTGTGTGTGTGTGTGTGCGCAAAACTACTAAAAAATGTCACTCATTTTTCGGGCACTTACCCTCAACCGATTTGCTCGCAACAAGTTGCATTCGACGCAGAATCCTGTCCCATTGTTTCCTATTTGAAATTGGCCAGATCGGACTATGGGATCGAAAGTTATGGCCAAAATACAAATTCATACGAAAAAATCGCGTAAAAATTGCCACTCATTTTTCGGGCACTTATCCTCAACCGATTTACTCGCAACAAGTTGCATTCGACGCAGAATCCTGTCCCATTGTTTCCTATTTGAAATTGGCCAGATCGGACTATGGGATCAAAAGTTATGGCCAAAATACAAATTCATACGAAAAAATCGCGTAAAAAATGTCACTCATTTTTCGGGCACTTATCCTCAACCGATTTGCTTGCAACAAGTTGCATTCGACGCAAAATCCTGTCCCATTGTTTCCTATTTGAAATTGGCCAGATCGGACTATGGAATCAGAAGTTATGGCCAAAATACAAATTCATACGAAAAAATCGCGTAAAAAATGTCACTCATTTTTCGGGCACTTACCCTCAACCGATTTGCTCGCAACAAGTTGCAATCGACGCAGAATCCTGTCCCATTGTTTCCTATTTGAAATTGGCCAGATCGGACTATGGGATCAGAAGTTATGGCCAAAATACAAATTCATACGAAAAAATCGCGTAAAAATGTCACTCATTTTTCGGGCACTTACCCTCAACCGATTTGCTCGCAACAAGTTGCATTCGACGCAGAATCCTGTCCCATTGTTTCCTATTTGAAATTGGCCAGATCGGACTATGGGATCAGAAGTTATGGCCAAAATACAAATTCATACGAAAAAATCGCGTAAAAAATGTCACTCACCTTTCGCGCACCTCCCCTCAACCGATTCGCCCGCAACAAGTTGCATTCGACGCAGAATCCTGTCCCATTGTTTCCTATTTGAAATTGGCCAGATCGAACTATGGGATCGAAAGTTATGACCAAAATACAAAATCATACGAAAAAATCGCCTAAAAAATGTCACTCATTTTTCGGGCACTTATCCACAACCGATTTGCTCGCAACAAGTTGCATTCGACGCAGAATCCTGTCCCATTGTTTCCTATTTGAATTTGGCCAGATCGGACTATGGGATCGAAAGTTATGGCCAAAATACAAATTCATACGAAAAAATCGCGTAAAAAATGTCACTCATTTTTCGGGCACATATCCTTAACCGATTTGCTCACAACAAGTTGCAAGAATGTCTCATATTTTCTTATTGAAAATTGGCCAGATCGGACTATGGGCTTAGATGTTATGGTCAAATTACTATTTATTGCGAAAAAGAGTTCGAAAAAGTCTAGCTCACTTTTTTAGCACTTAGACTTCATCTATTGACGCTTGCAACAGATTGCATTCGACGCAGAATCTTGTCCCATTGTTTTCTATTGAAAATTGGCTAGATCGGACTATGGGATCGGAAATTATGGCTGAAACACCATTTTTGCCTTTTTCTACGAAAAGGCTGTATGTTCGCTCCAAAACCAAACTTTTACAGAAGGCCTGGAGACTCATAGTGTTATATACACTCCAAATAATCTAAACGTTATTTCCACCTGAATTTTCAGGTACATTTTACGTGCACACGTAACTGCAAATGCTTCAGAAAATTCAGGTGAAACTTACGTGTCCGGTGAACTCTATCCAAAACTCAGGTAGAACTTACCTGATTTTCACGTAGAATGAAAATTCTATCAAAAAATCAGGTGAAAGTTACGTGAATTTCAGGTGGACAAGATCTACGTACTTTTTCAGGTGGAAACAACGTTCAGATTTTTTTGGGTGTACGTATAAGCTCGATGAACTGCGATGATGTCTCTGTGTGTGTGTGTGCGCGCACCAAAAGTGCGAAAAGTTTAGCTCACTTTTTTGGAACTTATCCTCAACCGATTTAATTCCAACTATAGATAGTAGCATACACGTAAAAAAATTTAATGTTGTTTATTATTAATATTTCTAATAATTTTTTGCCAAAGCAGGCGCTTAATGACATGTATAAGAAAAAACTTATACATCGCATTAGTCACATACATTCGGAAACTTATACTTTTCATTAACTTATGAATGCTATTAGCTTTTTGATATGGGATCATTCATTAGGTGGGATAATTAAGAGTATAAGTATTTTCGAATGGTTTTTTGCCATAACATATAAGGTTATTTTTTTACGTGTAGATAGATGAGCGAAAGCATGGCTGAGTCGATTTTTCTGCCCGTGCACACGCACATATGACGTCACAGCCCTTAACGTTTCCATTGAAATCGTGACGTCATGCTCGTTTGGAGACACGTTTGACAGTTCGTTTGGAGACAGAGGATTTATCTTCACTCATCTATATATTCCACTATCTATAATTCCAACAAGTTTCATTCGACGCGGAATCCTGTCGTATTGTTTTCTATTGAAAATTTGGACCATGGGCACAGAAATTATGGCCAAAATATACTATGTGTTATATAAAAGCGAGTAAAAAAGTCTAGCTGACTTTTAATGGACTTACCCTCAACCGATTTACTCACAACAAATTGCATTAGATGCGGAATCCTGTTCTATTTAGAAAGTTGGCCAGATTGGACTATTACCTTTGAAATTATGGCCAAAATACTTTTTGCCTTTCTTGTGCAACAAAGTTGTACCGAAAGGCTATAATTTCTTTCCGAAAACGAACAATCGGATGCTTCCACACTGATACACTTCCCTTCCTCTTCATACGGGACTTTGGTAGAAAGACGGTCATGAGATTTATATCATAACAAATATTGCCCTCCGCTCGCTTGATGGGAATGACATTTTCGTTTTCTTTTTGTGTAGTCGGAGCTTCAGTTCAATTTACATCCAAAAGTGATATCCTTAAAATATATGACTGGGTAAAATAAAACAGGGTATGTACGTCAAAAGATTGGAAAAGGAAACAAAAATGTCGAAATTCTTATTAGCATATTGTAGATCAAGCTGAAAACCGAACCGAGGTTTCGCGACAATCGCATTTTCTCGCATTTCCGGATGTTGCAACTGCATCGCGAGTAGTGCGCAACTGTGCCATAGTCGGGCACCACTCGCGATGCAGTCGCGACATCCGGGAATGGGACAAAATATGATTTTCGGTTTTCAACTGGATCTACAATATCTTTGCCATAAATAATCTGATTTTCATAGAACGGACAAAGAAATTTGTCTTTTTTACTCCTAGCTACTAGCTCATCTATTTTCAAGCACACACATTTTACGAAGGTCGAGAAAGGCACCATCACCGCTAGGTGGATTAATCTGGGTTTTTGTTATTATGCTTGTTTTGAGTGCTTTTTTGGCAGCTTACTGTGAGTTAACAAAATGATGTTGATTTTATTTTTCAAACTATGGCAAAAATTAAATGCAAATTCTAGTGGAGATTATATTATTCGGTAGCAAATTTAGTCAAGATTAAAATACCTAACTCATAATAAGTAATCGTAATAACAGAAAGTAATACTTTATTCATCTTTTGAAAATGGTTCAACTGATCAATGTTACCCCGCTGATCAATGTTCCCCCGGATTACGGTACTGGAATATTTTTGGACAATAACAAACACATCAAAAACAAGAGATGACATTTGTTTTGTTGTCGTTTTTCATAGCAACAAGCTGTTTTTCAATCTAGTACTCATTCCAATTTTTCTTCTATTTCTTGATTCCTCCTTATCTCGATAATCCCTTCAATATCGAGATGTAGAGAAGCGATTGAATAATGATTTTTATTACCTAACATATGACGATGCATTTTTTATAGTTGACTCGCATACCGCTGTTGTCACACTATACAAGCATATTGTCGACATCTTCCTGCATAGCAATCCTGCATTACTTCCTGCATTACAATCGGTTATGCTGAAGATAACTCGATAAAATTTAAATTCGTCAACGAAAAAGAGTTAAGGCGAGGAGATCATCTCGCTCAAGTCGATCACGAACATGTTGAACAGCAATGGTCCCAACACGCTGCCTTGAAGAACGCCTGAAGCAATTGAGATCAACCGAGAGCGACAGTTGTTGATACTGGTCGGTGTGACACTTTGTTCCGGGTCTATTTCGTCTTCCCTGGTGAATCGTTTTGGCTGCTCAGCAGTCACCATCGCCGAGGCGATCCTGGCATCCATCAGTTTGGCCGCCAGGGTGTTCGCGCAAAGTGTATTCTACCTGTTCATCTCCATTGGGTTCGGTACGGGCCTTGGCTTGGGGCATTACTAAGCGGAAGTGTGAACGCTGGCGCTGTAATAACTTTGATGTCTCTTTTTATTTGAGACTGTGAAAGGTGCTTGTCGGAAAAGCCAATCCTTATCCGTTTGGCCTCCGTCATCTGAACGGCCGTAGGGTGGTCGTCCGCTGCGAGGATCTACCGTTGTCGGGTCACTTATTCCGGAACAATATCAAGTTCTTGACCTACCTTCGCAAACGTTGCAACGTTAACCCAGCCCATTCCACATCCGGGCCCCCAGCCGAATGCTGTGGAAGGCCGTTCGCGGAATGGCGAGATGTTAGATAAGAGTAGATCCAATCAGTGATCCAGTCCGGATATCCCAAGTGCTTTTTTCTATAGACCAATAAAATGTGTGAAACCTTCTCGTCTTGCTTAAATTTCTCGTGTCATCAAATTAGTAGCAGTAGATCGGTGTTTAATAAATCCATGCTGGGTGTTTGAGATGTACGGATACGCTGCGCTTCAAAAAAAAAAATCTACGGATAGGTCTGCTGATTTGGAATTGGATTTGGCTGTGCTTGAACTATAGCATACTTTAGATGGAATCCGACCAGTCGACTTTGGGTCTTGCATAACCTTTGCATGTATCTTAATGATGTAATTGTCGTAGGACGACGATAGAAACGATTCATATGATATTTCAATATTCCGGACGATCTCTCTGCCATCATTAGATCTTGAGCGATAAAAACGTTTGCGAGCTTTCCTAAGACTATTTCGAAGATTTCTCAATTCGGATGACCACCATGGTTTGCTAGAAACCGGGTTCGACTTCAGAACTCTCCTTGGAACCAACGTGAGGGCTTTCGTAGAAAATTGAAAGCATTTCGTCCACTGTTCCGTTTATCAGCTCGCCATCCAATCGCAATCTTGGAAGTCGTTGATAGTTCTATCGTAAAGATGGTCTGATTGATTAATTTCGATGCCGTCCAGGAGTAGGATATATGGATAATGGTGATTATCGACCGGAAGTAAAGATAATGGAGGTAAGATGAGGTCAACATATTCAGCTTCCCATTAATGTTGGAATACCCGTTGACTTGGTGCATGCCCATCACGAATAAACTTTCAAGGAGAGTCCTTTCGTGTTCGGTAGAAATGTTCAACGGCAGGTTATGAGGTATCCATTCGTATTGTGGTCCAGTTGCCAACGCCAATTTGGAAGATCTAACTCCCCTATCGACCGAACAACATCAACCTTCGTTGCGCGTTCAGCTACTTGCTTCATTGCACTAACGTGAGCTTAGTAGAGCTCTACATTAGAGTTTGTGTAGAGTATGTGGCAATTATGTAGGGACTTGATAAAACGGCGATTTGTTCCAGATTCTCACAGTTCTCTAACGGCACGTGCTCGCAGCTCAGATTATGTTTAACAGCGATTAGTACGCCTCCACCGCGTGAATGAAGGCTTGTAGATTTGTTGAGGTCGGCACGGAAAATTGTGTAGTCGGTTGAAATCTCTTAGCTCGTAATATTGGAATGCAGCTAAGTTGCACGTCATAATCACAACTTCCCAATAGTAGTAGCAAGCGTTAAATTTTGTTGCGAAGTCCTCTGACATTTGGGTAGTAGAGTAAAATAGTGTTGTCTGATCCACATTCAACAGGACTCAAGAGCACCGGCGATTGAGACGAAAGGCAAGGCTGTAGCGAAGGACTGAGCTTTCTGCTGCAATGGGAAACTTCATCAGCGCGGGAGGTGATCCTAAGATGATCATACTTGCCTGGAAGTACCGGCTGGAAGCCCCTTCTACCAGATCCAAACACAGGACCAGGACGGCTGTTGATCGCAGGCAGGATGGACTCGACATTGTTGGAAGGTTCTAGGGCTTCCAAGGTACTAGATTATGTATTATGCATCTATGCAGTCTTAATGAATGCTACTTAAACTATTCAAACGCGAAGTGCGTTTGGGCGATGAACTTGGATTTTGGATGAGATGAGGCTTGTCGAATGAGAAAGCTCGATTCTGATGTTGGAAGAAGCGTCTAGCCCATATACTGCACTAGAACGGCAGATGATTGCTGGCGGGATGGTTTCGAATCTGGGAGGCTCTATGGCTTCCAAGGTGAAGGATTCGGTGCGCTCTAGGTGATCAGTTGCTAGTTGGGAGAAATGTCTGCAAAGCGGGCAATGTTTAAATATGAACAGCACTTTCCTGATGACACAGGCTATAGTTATCGAGAAATAAATAGAATCAAGAAAAAGAAAATAATTATCTTATGTTGATGCTGGAATGATATTTTGTGTCTGGAAAACTCAATCCACGAAGGCATAAAGTCAGTTGTGTTTTCAGATTTCGGTGAACATAATGAGTTGAAAAATAGAATAATAACTAGTTATTATGAGTTAAAATATGAAAATTAGTGTATGCAAATGAAAATGAGCAATTTTGGTTGATTTTTGTTGCTGGAATTATTGCTAGATTTATTACGCCGCTCAGAAAAAAAAACTACCTACTTCTCTCCGCTTATTTTTGATCGCAACGAACAATAATGGGCCTTATAGTCGCCAAGAGAAACAAACATCCAGAAAAAAGCTACTTTGATATTTTTGAAAATTTGGTCGCTACGTGGTGGATTCTGGCGTTTATTTTGTACTACGGATAAACATCTATGAAAGTCTTGTCATACAAAATGATCACGAAAGTTGTCATTTAATTGCAATGCACAATCTTGTGCTTTGCAAGAAAATGACAACTTTCGTGATCATTTTCCAAGGCTCTTATCTGGCCGCATTCAATAACAATGGCCGACTAGGTAGACGTAGAGCGACAAAAACAACCGGAGATATCCACAGCGTAGGTGCATCTTAAGCCAGCGTTGCCGGATTAGGATGAGCTTGATGGTGCCGCTCTTGAGGACTGATGGAGTATAGTCAAAGTAGACAACGTTCGTCAATGATTGCAGACAGATTCTGATGAAGAAAGAAGCAGTGCGAGCGTTCGCACCGAAGCAAGCGTCCTGGCTAAAAATAGAGGCAGTCAGCAGACCCTGCCAGACGCTGCCTGGAAGAAGTACGACCATATAGATAGAGTTAGAGAGGGCATTCGAAAACAACGGACAAAGTCTATCAAAAGATGAATGCATCACGAAAAACCGTTTAGCCGTGAGCCGAGATGTGCAGGGATAAGGATGGCAGCGTCATGGCGGAAGAACTAGAAATATTCGGCTGGTGGAAGCAGCTTTCCGAGAAATACTTGATTGGCGTGTAAACGATTCAAATATTCTTCATGTTCACTAGCACGCACGTGTTTCACCCAATAAGTACAACTGTTCAGGTTTGAAAACACCCGTTACAATATGTTGTGAATTCTGTGACAATGACAGATGGAAGCACGTTAATGTGAAACTAATTATTTGAGCGTTAAATGCTACATAATACGGTGAATAGTTGAAAACAATAATGCAAAAATGGTCAAAACATTTAAAAAAAATCAAATCAACTTTATTTCAATTTCCCCCGAAGGAATATATTGGAACAACCCTTATTCGATAGTTTGTAATGTATTCTTACATTTGGTGAAGAAAAATCCGAGGTGCATTGGAGTTACATTACATAATATTCCGCTTCGAACACGGCATGCGGAGTAGATGACTTGGTCAGTTAAGCGAAAATGAACCAGCCCTTTTTCCTTGGAAGAGAGTTAAGGATACCATTCAACAGTTAGAAAAATATAAGCCTGCTGATATCTACAACTATTGAATTGGAAGAAACGGATCATATGTCTAATCTACATGAAAGGCAACATGAACATGAACTTGCCCGGGAAGCTTATAAGATTCAAAGAGCAACAATGAATTGAGTGCAAATTGTTCGAAGATTTTTGATTATGAGAAGTTGTTTAAGGTGGTTATACAACAAAGCCAGAAATCGGCCATTTTGGAAACCACGTGCTTTTTTCCAGTGATTTTTCAAGAGCACAAATTGAGAAAACCACAACGCCTAGGGGGATGAAACATGCGTAGATCGTTTGCTTACTCATGCTAAACAATCGACTTTAATTTCAGAATTGTACGACAATTATTACGCTAGATTTTAACATTTGATAATAGGAGTAGAAACTCGTGTGGTGAATTTAAAACTCACCACTTGGCTTGATTGTATAATCACCTTAACGTTTTAGTCTATATTGGCATCGTATACCGTAGCCGTGGCATTTCCACATCGAAGCTCAGATTTCACGAAACATTCCACAGTGATAAACTACGAGGTTTTAAGCCAGATGACCATGCAAGCATTAGTACATTATGTGGTAAGCACTATGGCAGTCGAGTGGGGCTTATCTCTGCCACCATCAGTATGCTCTGATTTGTAACTGCACATCCCACCAATATCAAAAGGAGCTTTTCAAAGATACTCATTTTAATTGATTTTGAATAAACGAATTTGGTTAAGAAAATTATTTTGAGCTTTTTAGTGGAATGTTTTCACCTGTCATAAGACGAGTTTATACCATCCCATTGAATTCCACCACTTAATTGTATCTTGACAGATACGTATTTCGACCTCACTCATGAACTATTGAGGTCGAAATACGTATCTGTCAAGATACAATTAAGTGGTGGAATTCAATGGGATGGTATAAACTCGTCTTATGACAGGTAAACGAATTTGAAATTTTTACTTTGCGATATCACATCGTAGCGAAACCTAAATAAAAATCCAAGGGTTATTCGTTATTTTTTACACTATTTTTGATTCTGATCAGCGCTACCTCAACGGGATACACACAAATCTAATTCCATGCCTCTTAACTGTGAGCACTTTCGTTTGCCACCAGCACGTTTCCTTCCTGTTCAATTTGGCCATCTGACTGGAAACATCCATTGTCAATCTTATCCTATTGTCACTACAACGAATTTAGAAATTGTAACAAAAAATCATCTTGATTTCATCATACTAACATTATCGACACCGTCACGGTCACCGAGTTGTCTACCCATTGACCATTATTGATGCGAAACAAATCAAAACCATACTCAGCGCAAGGGAGCAATTCCAACTGTCGCCAACGAACAGCTTTGTAGCTGCTGGCACTGCTGCAGTGTTTCTTAGAAGTCGCAGGACGGTCCATTTCACTTGTTTTGCCTGACCGACGGGCAAGAATATAGGACCGGCAGCTGGTAAGCCAAAATCATATTATTGCTCCATCAATTTATCATAAAGACACGTTCTTCCCTGTCCGTATCGGTGATGTTTGATGGGTGCGCTTGGTTGAGATGATTCGGTTTGGAAATCAAGCGACTTTCAATACCAGTTTGACGACTTTTTTTCGGTGTGTGACACACGCATCCTTGATAGCGTGGAAAATGAGACGACATTTTTCTTGATGAACGCTGTAAGTTATTTGACGAAGGACCGCTTAGATGGGCAGTCAAGCGGAGATAAGTTCGATTGAAAGCAGTGTGCGGCCATTGCCCATCGGCCGACTGTTGATGATGAGTCCCTTAAATGTCATCTGAAGCGAATCCAATCCGAAATTGATGTCATGGTTGATATGCGTTTTGATTACTGCGAGCAGGAGGATTGCGTTCGATTTCAAACCTGAATCACTCTTGTGATGAAAACTAACGAGGATCTGCGTAACAGTTCCGAAAAAAAAGAATTTATCAATAAATGGGCTATCAAATATTCATTATAACTCAAAGAAATTATGTTGAAGAATATTGAAAGCTCTCGAAAAGTGAAATCTTTCGCAAAGCAATTTCAATTTTCTTGCGTCAACATCGAATAAATGAATGAAAAACCTAATGGGTAGCGAAAAACTTTTCCTCTCGACCAGAATCAGATTTTCCGCGCTTCCTTCGGTGGAAGTTGGTTCCATTTTCATCTTTTTTTTCCCACGGAATGCATCCTTCCTGTTTGACCTCATTGCTGCGGCTGCCGTCTTGGCCTGGTGCTGCGGAGAAAGAGTGGAGGACAAGCCCAATCCATCAGGGCGATTAAATGAGACGTTAGACCGTACGACAGGAAGTTCCCTGAAGGGGTTTCCGTGCCATTTGCGAATGAAATGGAAAAACTTTTTAAATGACGTTTATGCATATTTGCTGGTTTTATTGTGATGGGAGTTTAGCAAATTTTTTTACTTGTCTTCAGTCCAATATATGATCATTATTATATGGAAGTCGTGGAATTGTGAATGAGTGGTCTTTATAAAATGCAGGAAATCGTTTATGAAAAACTCTTTCCGTTATTTAGAAGAAAATTAAATATATTTATTTGATATAATTGTTAACATAAATCAAACTAATCAAAAAAGTAATTCCACTTTTAGTGATCCATTCTATTACATGTCCCCGATTGATTTGAATTTGTTTGGGCACACTGCACAGCCCATTCCACAAAAATATCCAACAATCTGTTATCATAAATCTTCGATTCAAGTAATTTCATAAGAATACCTTCCTCCTTAGCCGTTGTCAGCGCAATGAACAAATTTCGTTTGAATTAGTTACGCGTTGGGGATCTACATACATTTATTCCGGGAGACTTCCTGGGAGTTCAGTTTAACATTCACAAAAGGGAGATTCGTTCATCTCAAGCCATCAGCAAGATCACATCGGTTGCCCTCAGCGTCAACACCATGAGGGATCAGCGACAAATCTCCGCACCGCAGCCACATCAAATCGCTAGGGATTTTCGACCTCCAAGAAGCTAAACCCAAACATTATTCCCACTAAATATCCTGAGAGGGGTGCTTTGTGACAGCAGTAGCTCCGGCATTAGTCATGCATGCCTCGGCCTGGCTTAAAATATCAAAGGGGAAAAGAACAGTTCCCAACGCGAAACGTTCCTTGTGCAGACACGAAAAAATAGAGCACCATATTGTGAGGCTCTACAATGCACTGCCGAATTTACATTTTAGGAACTTCTCTACAGATAACGTCCATCCGAGACGGAATCTAGAAATGGAATCTAGAACACATACACCGAGGGAAGATAAGATTTTTATTAGCTACGCTCTGCGCCCTCCTGGCTTCTAGCGCAGTCGTTTGGGGCCGAGCTCGGAGAAATTGGTTTCCGTTTTGTCAAAAGAACGGTAAGGGTGTGCGGTATAAGACCTAAAATGGTGGGTTGCGGCCCCCACCTGTGCAGTTTTTGTGGAAGATGCTAAACGCTTGGAACAAATCCATTGATGCTAGGAGGCAGAACATTTGAACTCCTCAAAAAAGGAAACATCCAAAACACCGCATACCTTGACGCGCGCATACACCGGGTGCAACTATGTCCTCGCAGCAGTCAACGTCCGTCAGGCGAGGAAAAAAAATCTGTTTAATTTGATATTCCGTTTTATTACAATCGCTGGGTCGTTCATGAAAATTGGTTACGCCGCCGGAATTAAATTAATTTTTATTAACGGCCAAATTTGGTGGGCTGCATGCAGTTTCGACTTGTAAAGGAAGCTCGCTGAATAGTTGAACGGTGCTGATGTGGGGATGGCTACTTCAAACGGAATCGTTCGGCGACATCACGTAGTTTCTCTGTGATTTGACGGTGGTCTTCTTTGAAATGGATTTTCCCGTAATAGGCAGCACTTTTTTTCATGCCATAAGGGGTTTAGACGAGAGAACTGTTGTATGCAAATCGAAATTAAATTGCCGATTCATTAATTTTTGCGGTAACTAATTTGATGGGCTAATTTGGAATCTGAGTGTGCTTGAAGCATTTTAAGTATATAAGAGCTAATTGTACACATGTAGCCGTGACTGAATTTCACGTTGGAGTGCTCGCATTGAAGTGCTCTATAAGAGCTTTAAATAGGCGAAGTTTTGTTTGAAACCGCTTCGTATAGGAAAAACATGACCACGGGACATTTTCTTGCAGAAAATACATTTAAAATACTTTCCATTAGCTGGGATTTTTTTATTGGTTGAATTGAAGGAAAGAACATCTATTCAAAATTTTATTTTTAGACTTCTGGTTAAAATCGCATTTGTACTTCAAGCGAGCTAGTGAGCTCGATTGTTATTATTCAGAAAATCAAACATTCATATCGTCAAATCTCTTGGGAATGCGATTGACTTTATGCCGAAAAAATATCACATTTATAGATATACAATTGGGACTCGTTTTCCAACTGTTATCCATTGCGTCATTGTCGAGAATTACTATAGATACTACTAGGACTTCAGTCCCCATGGAGAGTCAGGTAAATACGCTTGGTCCACCAGCCTGGGCTTACCCAGCGTAGGATAAACTTTTTCACATGCAATTTAAATTACAGAACAAAACTAGCAGCACGAAACGGCTGACGCGATGTGCTGCAGGACGACAACAAATAAGGGTAAGGTAAGCGAGTTCTGTGCATGCGAGGGAGGTCGCAATGACTATAAAAAAGCAGTCATTGTAATTTATGTTTTGTAAAAGTATGAACATTTTTCCCGGCTTTTCCGCTGTTTGTGATATTTCATTGTTGCGTCATAAATTAAATGCAAACATGCGATGTGCCTCCCGTAACTTATTGGCGGCAATCATGGGGGGACGTGTCCTTGGAATTGTTGCATATTGGATTGAAATAGGCAATGTCGAGATGCCGAATGGCGTGGGTGAACGTTCGAATGGATCGTCCAATGTTTTCCCAGGCTCACATGACCATTCCCTGTAGCATGCGTTTTCATGGGCAAGCTCCCATGGAGATGGGTTAAATCTGGCTCGAATTTAGATTTTTATTTGAACACACTGCAATTTGTTCTCCGCTGACGAGCAGAGTGGGAGTCATAAATATTGTGACTTCTCAACTGGAGGGTATTGTGCTGTGACGGGAGAGAAACGAAAGCAAAAACAGTCAACCAGCTCACGTCCCTAATGAATGGTACGCAATAGTTAGAAAAGTAAATAAATAATTCTGATCAATGGAAAAACAGAATTTTAATAACGGTAAATAGTTTTACAAAATAAACAGTTGCCCTGTCCCTCGGAATGTGGATAGCCACTAAATGAGCTCCAAACAAATAGCAGAGCCGCAAAATGTGCATCATTATATGTTTGTCTGCTCTCTGCGCCATGTTTTGTTAAATAATATTTCCATATGCACCATTTGGCATCGATTTTCCCGTTGGTTGGCTTGTGGAGGAGATTTGTTTTTCCCAGCACGTGACGCCCGAACTGTAAAAAAACAACAATTTACTCCTTTCGTTCTCATTTGGAAGTCAATCAATGAGAGTGCTGTAGGGAATATGCGATGCATACGGTCGTAGGTAGATGGGAGGAAAATTCACCGATCGGTAAGTAACAATCGATTTTTTCTTGGGTTGCTGACAGCAAATAGCAAAAACAACATTTTTGTGCCAACGGAACAGCAGCGCTGTTTTAGACGTTAGGAAAAAGTCTAAAATGTGTCAGTCATCGAACTTGATCCCCTGTAATTTCCTCGTTAATATGCTGAATCAAACTTCAATTCTGATGTCATCTGATGTCTCATTGTTTTTCAGAACCACCAAATTAAAATTGCAATCATAATTCTATCATAACATCTATTATTTAAAAAAATGAAATTGTTGGCCGGGGTATACCCCTGGCATAAGTACGTTAGATATAATGGAGGTTAGGCATAATGAACGTTAAGCATAAAATGCTCCAACGAACAGCCCATGACATAAAATGCAGAATGATGCCCAACATCGATCGTCCTTATCCCTAACATCTCGGACCCGTCGGGCAGCTGGGTTTTGGTCAATTGATATATTAGGCCATACAAATTTCGACCTTGTTGCTTTCGCTCTTCCCGTCACTTGGCCGAAAGATGTTCGATTAAGACCATTTTTTCAAATGCCTATCTGCCTACCTTACCGCGTTGGGACCTTCCTCTTACTTACTTACTTACTTCTCGGTCCAGTCTAAGAAATATTCGGGTTGGAAATTATATCGACTTCCCTGGGCATAAAAGTATCATCGTGCTAGCCTCATGATAAACGAATGCAAAAATGATAACTTGGCTTAGAAACCTCACAGTTAACAACCGTGGAACTGCTTAATGAACACTACTGAAGCTGCGAGGCGGCAATGTTCCAGTGGGGGATGTAATGCCAATAAGAAGAAGAAGGATCTGGTTGGCTAAAGCGTCGATACACCCTTGCCTGGCATATTGAAGAGTCCTTAATCGTTGATCTAGGGCGATGTTCCTCCAGTTTCCCCAAACTTTTAGGGCGATTCCACGTGCAGCCACCACCCGCCCAGTAAACCACATATCGTATAACAAACAGCAAATAAAGTCGCATTTGATTCCATTAAAAATCTAAATCGCACTGCATATCAAACTTTATTAGATTATTGTCGACAAATGTTGTATTGAATGTATCATACACGATAATTTTTACCATAGTGAAAATCAATCGTAATTGTGTGAATAAAAACTCGAAATGACTTATATTCCTTGCAATATCCTATATCAGTGCGAATGAATGTCTACGTGAATCGTAATACAATCGAAACCACTTCAGTCCAAATGGCTTCCCAGTCAACATTTTGTTACCTATAACTCTTGATATAGGTTATTATATAAGAACCAACTAAATCGTATATAATGCACAGATTGGCTATATACGTACCAAAGTGGAGGCGATATAGGTACAAACGAGAATCAAATGCGACTTTATTTGCTGTTTGTTATACGATATGTGGTTTACTGGGTTGCAGAGTTTTCAAGCAGTTGTAAAGATATAAATTGTGTAGTTTATGTTGGGCAAAAATCTGACTCACTTCAAGATGTGCAGTATGGTGTTGTGGTGGAGTATCCGCCTGCAGATCCAAAGATCGCATGTTCGAGACTTTGTGCTGGTAGTATTTTTTTAAAGTTTTATATTTTAATGTTTAATCGTAATACTGTTCGTATGATGTCGGGAAAAATCGTGAAATAAAACTCGTATGTACCTATATCGCCTCCACTTTGGTACGTATATAGCCAATCTGTGCATTATATACGATTTAGTTGGTTCTTATATAATAACCTATATCAAGAGTTATAGGTACCAAAATGTTGACTGGGAAGCCATTTGGACTGAAGTGGTTTCGATGTTGACTGGGCACGAAGTCGCTGGCTTCTATCCGGTTGTCTGTTGAGTGTTGCTTACGCTATTCTTTCTTTCGATATTCGCACTAAGTGACCAGTCCACCATTTTATAGTTTCAAGCACTTTTCGCTCAACCACTTCAAGAGCTTTCAAATCTGTTACTTTTAACGTCCACGCTTCAGGTTCGTAAAGGGCCACTAACTGGTAGGATCAGAGTTTTATTCAGAGCAAATTTCGTTTCCGTATGTATGTTGCGGGACGGACCTAAGCTGGTTACATAATTGCGAAGAAGGTTTTTTTTTTTACAAGGGAGAAAGCATTTACGCACGACCCAGCACACGTGCGTAGTAGTTGCCAAGCTACCACACGGAACTGTACTCCGCCCATCATTTCCCCCAGACACTCTACGACACTACCCATAATGCCATTACCCCGAATAGAGATGATCGGGTTTCACATTTTGCATACCCGTACCCGACCAGAACCCGATTCAAAAATTCCTTTCAAACCCGGACCCGACCCGAACCCAAAATAAAAAAATCTTATCAAACCCGTACCCGACCCGAACCCGACATTGTATTAATTTCCTAAACCCAAACCCGACAAACCCGGTTTGAAAACCCGAAACCCGACCATCTCTAACCCCGAAGGCCACTACCCCGAACGCCACAACCCCGAATGAGCCAGTACCCCGAATTAGTCATTATTTCAAGTTTATACTCAACGGGTAAGAATGAGTGAGCAAGAGTGAATGAGTAAGAGTGAGCGATAAAGAGAGAGCGAATGATTGAGAGTAAATGAGTGAGTAAAAGTGGATGAGTGAGTAAGAGTGGTTAAGTAAGTAAGAGTGGGTGAATGAATGGCAGTGGGTGAATGAGTAATAATTAGTGAGACAGAAGAAGTGAGTGAGTAAGAGGGTTTGTGTATGAGAGTGCAAGAAAGGGAGATCTTGTTTGTCTTCGGGAAGTTGCGTTGACTTAAAGAAGGCATCATCTCGTTTCGCCTTCTAACGAGCAGACGATACTTTTAAAAAGGCATTCTATCCTCTGTGTGCCTTATCGAGGTATAAGCACGTTCATTGAAAGGAGGTATCATACCCTCTGTCTGCCTTATACCGGGCCAACTCGTTCATTTCAAGACCAACATTTGAAAAGGGCGTAACAGCCAAAAATTATTCCTACTGATTCCTCGTCAACATATATAGCTATATATGTAGACGAGGAATCAAAAGGAATCAATTTTGGCTGTTACTCCCTTTTCAAATGTTGGTCTAGATTTAAACAAGGCATCATCTCCTCTGTTGCAACACCGCACGAGGGCGAACGAGGCACGATACAAACGGGCGCGGAACAGACAAAACTCGATTTTCCGGAGGAAAAAGCGCCAGCAGGAAGATCGAGACCGTGAAGAGACGGAGGAACTGTACCGCGCTAATAACGCACGAAAGTTCTATGAGAAGTTGAACCGCTCACGTAAGGGCCACGTGCCACAGCCCGATATGTGTAAGGACATAAACGGAAACCTTCTTACGAACGAGCGTGAGGTGATCCAAAGGTGGCGGCAGCACTACGAAGAGCACCTGAATGGCAATATGGCAGACAACGGTGGCGGTATGGTAACGAACCTAGGAGCACGCGCGCAGGACATGCGACTTCCGGCTCCGAATCTCCAAGAAATCCAGGAGGAGATCGGCCGGCTGAAAAACAACAAAGCCCCTGGAGTTGACCAACTACCAGGAGAGCTGTTTAAACACGGTGGTGAAGCACTGGCTAGAGCGCTGCACTGGGTGATTACCAAGGTTTGGGAGGATGAGGTTCTGCCGCAGGAGTGGATGGAAGGTGTCGTGTGTCCCATCTACAAAAAGGGCGATAAGCTGGATTGTAGCAACTACCGCGCAATCACATTGCTGAACGCCGCCTACAAGGTACTCTCCCAAATTTTATGCCGTGGACTAACACCAATTGCAAGAGAGTTCGTGGGGCAGTACCAGGCGGGATTTATGGGTGAACGCTCTACCACAGACCAGGTGTTCGCCATACGTCAGGTATTGCAGAAATGCCGCGAATACAACGTGCCCACACATCATCTATTTATCGACTTCAAAGCCGCATATGATACAATCGATCGGGACCAGCTATGGCAGCTAATGCACGAAAACGGATTTCCGGATAAACTGATACGGTTGATCAAGGCGACGATGGATCGGGTGATGTGCGTAGTTCGAGTTTCATTCTCGAGTCCCTTCGAAACCCGTAGAGGGTTACGGCAAGGTGATGGTCTTTCGTGTCTGCTATTCAACATCGCTTTGGAGGAGTAATACGAAGGGCAGGGATTGACACGAGTGGTACGATTTTCACGAAGTCCGTCCAGTTATTTGGTTTCGCCGACGACATTGATATCATGGCACGTAACTTTGAGAGGATGGAGGAAGCCTACATCAGACTTAAAAGCGAAGCTAAACGGATTGGACTAGTCATCAACACGTCGAAGACGAAGTACATGATAGGAAGAGGCTCAAGAGAGGTCAATGTGAGCCACCCACCACGAGTTTGTATCGGTGGTGACGAAATCGAGGTGGTTGAAGAATTCGTGTACTTGGGCTCACTGGTGACCGCCGATAACGATATCAGCAGAGAAATTCGGAGACGCATAGTGGCTGGAAATCGTACGTACTTTGGACTCCGCAAGACGCTCCGATCGAATAGAGTTCGCCGCCGTACCAAACTGACTATCTACAAAACGCTTATAAGACCGGTAGTTCTCTACGGACACGAGACCTGGACGATGCTCGTGGAGGACCAACGCGCACTGGGAGTTTTCGAAAGGAAAGTGTTGCGTACCATCTATGGTGGGTTGCAGATGGCGGACGGTACGTGGAGGAGGCGAATGAACCACGAGTTGCATCAGCTGTTGGGAGAACCATCCATCGTTCACACCGCGAAAATCGGAAGACTGCGGTGGGCCGGGCACGTATCCAGAATGTCGGACAGTAATCCGGTGAAAATGGTTCTCGACAACGATCCGACGGGAACAAGAAGGCGAGGTGCACAGCGGGCAAGGTGGATCGATCAGGTGGAGGACGACTTGCGGACCCTCCGCAGACTGCGTGGTTGGCGAAGTGCAGCCATGAACCGAGCTGAATGGAGAAGTCTTTTATGTGCAGCACAGGCCACTCCGGCCTTAGTCTGATGATAAATAAAAAAAAATCATCTCCTCTGTTCGCCTTATACCGGGAAAATGCGTTCTGTTGAAAAAAAAAGTAGAAGGTTGTATCCGAGACACGACCGCCAATTGGACGTAGGATTACGTGAAGTGTAAAAGATTTTTTTTTGAAACTCTGAATATGTCCCTGGCGTTGATATTGCGGTTTTGCGGACTGTGCCCTTGTAATGTTGAGAGTGCCCATGCATTTAAAGGTATTGTTTGATCCTTCCGATACCCGCAGCCGCATGACTTCAAGGTTGAAGCATCTCGGATGTCCAAGATAAATATTGTCTATCCAGAACAAAGTTAGAACGTTTATACCGAAGTTGGATTTTTCTCCAGATACAGGCAACTTTCCTAACTTCGGAAGTAGTGCGCTGGATTCGCCTAAAGATGCGTTAAACAACGCATCAATTAGTTTGACATATAAAACTTCGGAAGAAAGTTCGGTTCTGAAGTCCTGACTTCCGAATTCTAAGTTGGTGCTACACCGACAATATCGGGGAAAGACAGAACAGGTTTGTGATTTTGTGCCAGTGCAAGTCTTCATTCCACATGAGTGTATGTTGTTGTCCAATCATCATTTCTATCTTGTTCATCTCGTCGACGACTTTAAGGAATTCTGCCCTACGGTCCTCCGAAATATCCGTCTGCTCTGTTTGTCCGATCGCAGCCAAGTTTTCTTCATTGAAAACAATTCCATTCCGCCTGTAGAGCGGTGTAGTAACCAGATAGTCCAGCCATGCTTATCTTTCTTCACGTAGCCGGACAAGTAACTTGATTTGTGTATGAAGTGTTTCTTGATGCACACGTTGATAGCATAGTCGTCATCCAGTTGCCGAGGAAGTACGCCTACCATCTGGGCCACATCGACTAGAATGCTGTCTCACTTACTTGCAAAATGGAAAATTTCCCGAATGCTTCCAAAACTCAGCTTATAATTTTTCCCTAAGCCGAGAGCTTCTTATTTGAAACCTTCTAGCAGACATATTGTCACTATGAATGGGGTTCCAATTAATTGGTCTAGGAAGCTAAATATTTAGGACTTCTGCTAGATCAAAATTAACTTTAAAATCACATTGAAGGCCTTCAAGCAAATGTAACAAATATATTAAGTGTCTATATCCACTTATAAACAGAAAATCAAAACTTTGTCTTAAGAACAAACTTTTGATTTACAAAAAATTTAACCTTGCTATGCTGTACTTAATATGGACTAGTTGCTGCAATACAGAAAGAAGGCACTTCAGAGGATTCAAAATAAAATTTTGAAAATGATTCTAAGTTGCTCTCGTATAAATACCAATGAACTTCATAGAATTTCAATATTGAGACATTGCAACAAATTCAACAAAATAATTTCAATTTAGACAAAAATCAGTTTCAATCTTCTATTGCAACAGATTAACTCTTACCCTTAGTATAATAAAGGTTAAGTTGTTTAAGTGAAAAAATTGTAATTCCTACATGGTTCATTCAACCAGAGAGAAAATTCTAACTGCCAGAGGCATTGAATATATTAATAATAACTAAAAAGTAACATAGCAAATAAGGATGATAGTGTTAAGAAAACACGGAACACCTAGTCTAAGGAATGAATGCATGTATTAGATAATTAGCAAATAAAATTAATTAAAAAAAAAAAAAAGAATGGATCAATCACAGGTTGTCTCTAATCCATAATACGTCTACTTCAAAAAAGTTATATCCACATGCTTACCTCAGACCAACACCGGAATTAAACCCACCATCTTAATTCAAGCGAAACGCACTATCGTACAAGGAAGAAGACACACTACAATGCATATTAGTGACAAACTTCATTCATATAAAGGAATCACTTTTACCAAAATTGGTTTACTTGGTGGGCAACGTCTAGCTTTTAAGAATGGGATCACATTTTTTTCAGGAGATGACTAGGAGAGGATTTAGGGGTTCTGGATTTCATCTTCAACGGAAACGAAATTAAAAAATTTTTTTTTCGTAAAATAACAAGCTTACTAGTATAATCATGTACTTCTTCTGTGTCTGAAGAATATTTGCTAAAAAAATTCTCTTAGACACTTATTGAATCATCCTACGTGAAATAATAAATCAATTGCTCGAAGGAAAGTCTTATTATAGGACCAGCCTCGAGACTGGCTTCGTCTCCGATGCAAAAAAAAAAAAAATCTTGAGGACTACTTGAGGTTCAAAGGGTGAATTGGAATAGAAGAAGAAAAAGGTAAAAAATAAATAGACATAAAAGAAATGGAAAGGAAATTGTTAAAGCTAGATATCAATATTCACTTCAACAGGAGCATCCACAGATCATTCGTGTTATTTTCTGAACCTATCTGAAGTTTAGGTATATTGTATATTTAATAGTTTGCATGATATCAGAGAACTAATCAATTTAAGGTTGATTGCAGATTGATGCAGAACTCACTTTTTTGTTATAGACATAAGATATCTCCTCCTCCTGGCCTGGGAACTGAAACGTACTGCAAGTTGACGTTTTTTGCGCTGATGTTTTTGTTTCATGAAAAAATTACGCATTTTTTAAAAGCTTTTCGAGTGAGCTTCA
Source organism: Armigeres subalbatus (assembly GCF_024139115.2). Lineage (NCBI taxonomy): Eukaryota > Metazoa > Arthropoda > Insecta > Diptera > Culicidae > Armigeres > Armigeres subalbatus. Next base: position 555,065 of record NW_026943013.1, read on the forward strand.
AATGTTATTCTCTCATCAAACTTTTCTCAGTCAAAGCAGGAAAGAAGAGAGATATGTTTCGGAAGATTAGGAAGAAAAGAAACGTTCACACATTGGACCAACATAGATATGTTGTAAATTCGTCTGCGAAGTTTAGCAATCCAGTGACATTCATCACAGACACCAGGAAGAGTCCGAACATCACATGCGTTTCATCTTCTGCGGTGCTGAGCCTGGAGTATCTGTCCGATTTTTACTCTACCGGATCCACTGAATTGAAGCACATCGCTGCCTCAAACCGATGCGATGGTAAAGGAAGGAAGATGGGGAAATAGGGACGCAAAAGCAGAAATCAATTGGTGAGCATGTTCCAGTTATTCTCTATTTAATTCAATGTAACAATTTAAAACTAAATACGCCGGTATCGTTTGCCGTGTATTGCTGCGGATATGTGGAGTCCCAGTATCTCAGTTCACGCTTAGTAGGCTGCAGGTGCCTTCATCACTTCTACTCCCTGAGTAGACTGAATAGGGGTCCTTGCAATGTTTTGCGCACCATTGGAACATCTGGTACATCCCTTATCTCCCTGCACTTTCTTAAGGACTCTTGCTTCTAAAGGCTTCTTAGCTACCACCGCTAATAAAAAGGCACCATCACAGGAGCCTTGAGATTTGATCAAATAGTATTCGGCTTTACTTATTCAACACTCCCAGTCTGGTGAGGGATGAGAGGACTGACAACACACACATATCTCCTCCTCCTGGTTCTGGAATTGACTTTTGAAACCTATCAAACCCAGTAATTCAACGAAATCGCATTTTTTAGATTTGGTTACGTGTGATGAATCAGCTTCCCCGTCTTACTCAGCCTACAAATATTCGAACTTTTTGTCACATTAAATGTTTTCCTCACCTTTATCAATGCGTTTTACCACCCACTAACACGTCATGTAACAGTCCAATGTCCCCTACTGGAATCTAATTTGGAAACAAAGGGCAAAATGAGGTCCCATAATTCATCAGGACATTACGTTCGGAACGAACGAAGGATCGCCTATCGATAGTGCTTTTTTCGTACATGGCGCAGGATCCAAAACCATCTTCCCACCGTCTCTGGATTCTTGATTCATCTTAGTTGTCACCGTGAATCTTTCCATACTGCCTCCGGAACTGATGCTGCCATCAATGTCACTTCGAATTTATCGCCGTGAATCTCTCACTTATTTTGAGCTATCAAGTTAGTTTACGATAAACTACCGAACAATTGGCTAAATTGTGCCGATCTTTAACCATTCATCCCCATTCGTGTTTTCATCATTTAACTTAAAGAAGTTGTTATTATGCAGGCCACTTGTCGTTAATGCAAACGTTTGGCCATAACGAGTTAAAACATCTTTGCTGTCGACATGAAAAACCCGATGTTTATAGAGTTGACGCAGTAGTCTGAACATGCGTCGATTTTCGGCCAAATTCGATCTTATGTCCGATGGCACTTGGCTGAAAAAGTCGTTTAATCGAACGGGCTAACGTGGCCGAAGCGTCATTAGGCCGACAGGGTCGTTTGAGTCGAAAGGTCATCAGGCTAAAGAATCGTTAGCAAATAGGGTTCATTTGCCGATAGGACATTTGATCTGATAGGTTCATTTGAAAAGATTGGAAGAGAGTGCTCACATTCTCTTCAACGATTTACGAATCGTTTTTTACAGAACAATTATTTTACTGAAAAAGCTGTTTTGTCGTATGGGTTATTAGAAATAAAATGCATTACCAGGATGAAGAATAGTCTGAGTAGAACGTGCCGATATGTTTTGCCTCAACAGGTGTATGTTTCAAATCTCACTATGAGTAGAGTTTTCAAAAAGAGAATTGCAAAGAATTTCCCGAAAAAAATTTCGAAGGATATTCCGAAGAATTGTTCGAGAAAATCTCGATAAATCTCGCCAAAGTAGTCCAATGAATTTGAGAGTGATAAATTATGAACACTTTTGCCCGATTTTGAAGGGAATGTGGTGATTAAATCTAACGAATTTCACGAAAATACCCAAGACTTTTTCGAAAAACTTGTGAAACGCTGAAAAAATTCCTTGTGATTTTGCTTCCCAAATTTCCTGAAAACTGCAAAATATTGTCATCCGACGATCGGTCACGAAAAAATGGTTTCCAGCCTAAATTAATTAAGCAGTTTGTTTAGGTAAAACTTGCGGGTGACGACGTAGCACGCCATTAGCTAATGCTATTTCGACTCTGCCGTGAATCACCTTAAAAGTGTAAGTGTTTAAGATAAATAAAAGCATGAATTTAGAGAATAGGAAGCGAGAATGAGAAGTTAAAATTAAAGATTTGAGAAAACAGAGATGGAAGTGTGACGTCAGGGAGTGCAATGATTGTAATCAAGAAATGATGAGGAAAAATGAAAGTAAGATTTTTTTCTTTTACGGTATTTGTTTAGGATTTTGACAATTTCCCAACCCTCGAGATTAGAATTGTCCATCCCCTGAGGGAAAAAAACGTCTAGTGACGCTGGATAATGTAAGGAACCATTTCATAATATGATCAAAGCTGTATTTTTTCGTATTGACATCCGACCTTAAATGATTCAATAAATGATTAAAGTCCTCTCAATTGCTGCAACATACGCAGTTAACTTAATCCTCCAAATGTACGGTTTAACATGTGCTGCAAACATAAATAAGTGTCAGTTTGGCTTCTGCTAAATGTAAGAACGTCCCAACTGATCAACATCACTCTGTTCACTCGCCTGAATTCATACGATACATTCATTTTCCGCATGAGAAGGCATACCATTTACTGATGGTCTACACTTGACAGGTCTTGTTCATCTCGAGTTACAGGAGATCTCAATCAATATGACGACTATGTTTATCAGGCCGCAGAGGACGGGTTGGGCACCGCCGCAGAGGAAGCCCTTATGCCTATCAATTTCAAGCGACATGTGACTGAACTCGGACCAACGGCCGAGTGTTGCATCCGCAAAAAAGGGCAAGAACTTTTTCGATAATTTAATGCACTGGACTTTGATTATCGCTTGCGTAAGTCATGATATGGTGAAGCATCTAAGGCCATTCGTCTGTCTCACCAAAGTTCCGTCCAAAACAGATCTTTAAAAACTTAATTGCTTGCGTATACACAATTGAAAAGTGTTTAGCATTTTCGGCTTAATGCGTTCTTGTTATTAAGTTTTCCAAGATTCTTGCCGGGCCGTTTCTTTTTTTGATGTCGGACGCTCTCACCCGACTCAGGCTTTAGTGTAAATGCCGATTGATGAGTGACAACCGTCATACATACACGAGCAACATCATCATCATCCCGAGGTAAGTGCATCCTAACTTTTGTTTTGTTGAGCACGAAGAGCTGTGTTTTTCTCTTGAAAAGAAAATCTCTTTTCCAACAATTTAAAAACATTGTTCGCTTTAGAAAATCTATCACGAAAATGCAAAGTAGTCGGTATAGGAAGATTTTCTGAGCCAGGAAAAGTCCTCAAATCTCAATCGTGGCTGAATCCTGGAGAAAGTAAAAATTTAGTTTGATAAATTTGAAACAATAAGTCTATTTAGCTACTCGCATACCTGAACACTTTTAACGAATTAGTCTTTACAATGGACTACGTCTGCTAGAAATTAATCTTTTTTTTGTTCAGTTTGCTAACTTACTCAGCCAATGCCATGGACTGATGCTCCCGGCAAAGATTCGCTTTTGTTTGTTGCAATCATAAGTGATTAGTCTATTGAAGACCTTCTGCACAAGCAGCAGGAATTTATCAATTACTTTTTTCCTCTTAGCGCGTACTTTCTAAAACTGTTTGCATACCGTTTTCCGGCGCATTACTCGCCTTTGGGCGGCAGGGATAAATAGACAGAAAAGAACTTTAGTATGATAACAAAACCTGCGAGATAAAACGAAAAATGTGTATCTTGTTCGGCGGCTCGACTATTCGAGTCCGGAGCAAATTCCTTTGCTGGCAGCTGGTACAACAAACGCTATTACCATCACGGCAATGGTATCTAGCGCGCTTTCGAGGGATCTCGTGATACGCTTTCAGAGTGTCGCAATTGTCGCTCTAATTCTAAGTGCGTACTAAAATCCTAAATGTCGAAAGTGAAGGATATCGCACAAATGGATGCGACATCGCATCGTTAATGTGAACATATATCCATCTTGTATTGATAGTTCATGTTGGGATCTCTAATTAGGGGAACTGTAGGACGCCCAGTTAAGAAAATCCATTTTATCAATGATAACCACCATTTCGCCAGTTTCATCAGCGCATACTGAAGTTAGATATCTGCGACTGACTCTGATAAGAGTATATCCTAATTGTCTATTTTATTGAAGAAATTTGATTTTAAAAAGCCGCGAAAAATGACTTGAAACCATGCGGGTGAGATGGCAGGATGGGTTAACGCAGCATGTGCTTAACCTCGTACTGATTTTCATTTTAATTGGTACCTCGCATGGCTAATTAACTCGAATGATTTCAGCTGTTTCGGTCTGACAATGAGGAATACATTGCTGCACCCTATTCCGACTCAAGTTTGCCGGCCCAAAAATCGTTTAAAACCCATTTTCGACGATGATTTCGTGTAGAAGCAAAGAAGAATACGAGTAAGTCAGCGGCCTGCTGGCTACCAATTAAATTTATCAATGTATAACAGCGAAGAAGACTAAATTCCACCGAGCTGACATTGCATCAAAACACGCAAAAATCGTTTTTCAGAGTTTTTTCATCGCAACTAGAGAAAAATCATGAAATATATATGTATCCAATGGCAATATTTTTTCATTAGTTTTATCGCAGAGAACTATTGAAAATATAATCAAAATGGGGATATTTAACTTATTCAGGGTGGCGCGTTTTAACCCTTATGGGCGTGCTACAATCCCCACTTCCTACCATTTCAATATTTATTTATAACTTTAAAATAAAAAGTAGAAATTGATAATAAGGAATTGTAACTTTGAAACAAGATGGACAGCTCTGATATCCAAAACGACTTTCGGATGACTAGAGGTGAACATAAACTGATTTTTTTAAAACAAATTGTAGCATGTAATTCATCCCGATGAATATTTCAGACATTCAGTTTCCTCAAAATTTATCTCTTCATGCTTTAACAAAACAAAATTATAGACAGGAACATGATAACTGGTCAGTAATCAATTTCGTTGACTATTTGTGTCAAAAGAATCTGATCAAACTCATCGGTTTGAGGAAGTGCAAAAATCTGACAAAGAACAAATAATCTCGGCGATCAGTCAGCATGTGAGACATAAGAACGAATAAAAATGTCTGTAATCTGATACAACCGATCTCCATGCCGCATGCATGCCTTCCCTCGGTCCCCACAGTGAAGTCAATTTTTTGATTGATGAGCTCAATATTGACTGACTCTATCTTCCTTCTGCATCCACACTCCTACTGCACGTCCCTATTTCTGGGGTAAAGCTATTAGCTTTCGATTCTTTCTCTCGCGCTTTGATAAGAATCATCACTTTTATATTACGCTAAGAAAAATGGGGAGATTGAAAAGTTATGTCAACTGTCTCTTTCGTCGTGGTGGAGTCTCCTTTGATCGAAACCAGGTTGCTGGAAGTCTCGAACTGAACTAAAGGCATGATGCTTGGCAAATTAAAAAGTTTGCATTACGATAAATTATAAATTCCTTGAGTCACGAAAATAATTAATGACAGTTAAAACGAAATTCGATGAATGATTAAAGCGGTAGGCAACGAGAAGGAGGCTTATTGAATCTCGACGGCTGACGGAGCGTAGTAATCAGGGAACAAATCGAGTATAGACACGAAGACTGACCCAGGATAAGTTTTACGAAATTTTGAAGCTCAGTCGATCCGCAACGCCTTCCTAGACTGTCTGGTTTAAGTGGACTGAAATTTCAAATGAAACATAATGAAATTGGGGGTTTTCTTCATTCTTTGGTGGATTAAGTTCAGTCTATTGAATGGATGAATGCATTTTGGCTTCCGGGATGCAGATGCCCAATTATCAGTGCAATTTTACTTCTCTGACCTTGAAATTCGCAGAACCAAGTAAAGATCAAATAGTAAAAGCAACAAAATCTGAATTTTTTAGGAATAAATTATAAGATAACGAAGCCAAAATGAGACAACATTAGCTATTCCAGCAATTGATCATTGGAGTACATCGCTGATTTGGACAAAAGACATCACAGTCACGCTCAAGCAATTTACGCTCCCAGCAGAAGACCCAATGCCAATGCTCCTGAACATGTTCTTCTCGCCTGCCGCTAATTGCATTGGGCGAGCGCAATTATCGATGGATGGGTAACAGCGACTGCCAGGGCGTAAAGTGTTACGAAATCGACCTATCGACCCTGGTGCAAATTCCGTTCACATTGAGTTCCTTTCCTCAGGAATCCACCTGCGTTAGACCGATCGGCAACCGCAAAGTCCGCGCACAAAAGTTTCATCTATCTGCGTGGACATCTTCCGTGCTTTTCTTCCATCGTCAGTCACCGCACCGGCGGCGGCGAGGAGGAAACGCCATCCAGCCATACAGAGACAAATATTATTTTACAAGGAATTTATCAACTAAATTAAATTACATTCTATTTTAACAACTGAAATTTATTCTGTGGATTAAAGCCTTAACCCACAGAGACTTATGACAGAATGAGTATGTCGCTTCTATCCCAGCCCTGGGTTTGGAGTGTGAAGATGATTTCGTGTTAATGCTGTTGGATGCGCGACTGGAGTGTGAATGGTGGGCTTACGTTACAACATAGGATTTACACAGTTCATACGTAAGAGTGATGAAACTACATATATTCATTCCATTTGCGTGCTAATTTTCTATATATATAACATAGTCAGACTCTCCAGTTTGATTGATCGAGATCTCGTCGAATGCACATGCAGTTATATTAGTAATATACCTTTCTGATTTCGGAATCAAAACAGAAAATACAACATCGACTTTCGTCAGTCAAGTACAGTGAAGACGGCCTTACTGTTGAGGTCGAAATACGTATCTGCAAGATACAATTAAGTGGTGGAATTCAATGGATGGTATAAACTCGTCTTAGACAGGTGAAACATTCCACTAAAAGAGCTTTAAAATATTTTTCAATAAATTCACAAAATGCAAAAATTACACTTAAACCATAGTTTCACATAACATAAAATAATTAGACTTTTAAGAAATAATGAATTATGAAACAAAGGATTTTCATAAAGAAATCAAAATGTTCAACGGAAAAATCCAAATTTTCTACAAAAAAAATCAAAAATTACACCTCAAGCAGAAAATGTATGATTTTAATCATGACAATACATAGAATCTACGCATGCACATATTGTATTAAGCTTTGGGCCTGGACAGATTACATTAGTCAATATAGTCAATAAGCATTAGGTCTAGTGATCACGAGAATAAGAGCTAGGTGCTGGTTGTGTCATACAAATCTATTTTAACTTCCTGCGGAATGATTCTTTCCATATACTTCTATCAACCTTACAAAAAATAGCCGAGACGAGAATTGAACCTGCCTACGGGACCGGGACGCGCCATAGCCGTCTGCACTATAAACCAGATGCTGAGTAAGCCAGTGATAGAAGACACTAATCCCTGTTGTAGACGTGATGGATAGTTAATCATGGAGCTACAATCCCCAAGGTGAAGGCAAAATGGAATTGTGCAAGAGTGGAAGAGGTTGTAATTGGCCATGTTTATTTGCGTCTTGATCCACATCAGTTGACTGAAGTCGGGAAGATTAGGAGTCATGTATCTGTGCGGTATTTATATTTGTTGCTGTAGGACATGACGAGAAGTTTGAATGTATATCGTAGTAACCAAATAAACGGATTTGATGCACTGAGCCGTGGCGTAACAAATATAACATTCTTGAAGCGGTTTCCATTTGATACAAAATGCTTAACCTCGTTTGGTTTGACCTGAAATCAAAAATAAATAACCTGCAGTTTAGCTCATTTTTCGTCCGATTAAGAATGAAATTTTCAGGGAGAAAGTCGTCACTCAGTCTTTTTATTGTTACGTGACCTTGATTTGACCATGGTTTGAATCCGACCGGATTTATTTAGGTCCCATAGTTAGTCGAAACGGTCAGTTTTTTGAGAACCAATGATGAAATGAACAAAGTAAGAATGTTGATGCAAAATACGGCTTCAATCATCATTCACCACATCAGAAGGAAGTAGTTAGACTGGATCACCAGGATAGCGTTCCGGATGTTCCTGGGAACTCTGGTTGCTCGGGAGTAGTGACACCTTTTCAAGTGGTCTGCAACCAATATCTGCGACATACTAAACTTAATGATTTGGAAAGCAATCATATCAATCAACAAATCAAACTCAATAAATGAGTTTTAGAAAGGTTTGGATACATTGGTCATGGCGAAGTGTTCCTGACCTGGTTCCCTGCGGAAGTGAACACAATTGATTTAGCACCCAAAACCCATCTTTGCGACATTTATAAACTCCATGATTTTGAAAGAAGTTTACTAGAAGAGTTTTTGAGGTTTTGCGGACACATTGGTCGTGTCCGAATTGCTCCACGGAACGACGGTTCTCAGGATGTCGTACCATCTTGATTAGCTTAGAAACCTATCTTGACACATCACAACTTTACATGATTTGAAAGACAATCTTCAACAGATGAAATTTGAGAGATAAGTGGACAATTGGCCACGTGTCAGTGAAGTACTGGGACCTGGATCCCAAGTAAGTAGACAAGTTTCCATTAGCTCGAAAACCCATTTTACGGCACATAGTCAAATTTATTGTTTTTGAAGACGAGCCTCACTAGATGAGGTTCTTGAGGGCTCTGGACACATTGACCAAGTTCGAACGTTCTTGAGAACTGAATCCAAATCCGGAATTCATGGAGACCTGATTCGCTATAAGTGAAGTAGGCAAATAACGAATTAGCCGATACCATTTACGACGTATCAAAACTCCATGACATTGAAAGACAAGCATAATAGATTGATTTTAACCTGACCATATCGGCTACATACAGAGTGTTCCTACAGCCTGGTTCTCTTAAAGAATTGGAGGATTTTAGTTTAACCACCAAACTTATTTTGATGACATATTAGAATCATTATTTAGAAGACAAACCCACGATGAGCTCTTTAGAGTTTGGACTCGCACGTTCAAAACGTGAATCCACAAATTTCTTTTCTTCTTCTAGACTCTACCTCACTTAGAAACTTAATCCTCGGCTTTTAACTTAGTGTTCAGGATTAGGTGAGTTAGTGGCTAAAACAAACTTGAGAGATTGCTCAACTCTGGACACACACATCGAGACGAACAGGTAAAACACTCAGGAAAAACGCACTCATCACATTGTATTAACGAATTACGACCACCGCTTCGACCCTCACCAAATACCCACAAAATTTTCAGCACAAACCTACAATAATCGACGAAACACAAATGACATTATACTACTCGTTCCTGGAGGATGGTACTGGATACACAACCAAGAAACAAGTATAAAAACGGAAAGATACAGAAGGACTCAAGTACAAGGTACTCTAGAGTATAAACAAAATGATACATCTGATGACACGAGAAAACAACAATATTACAAAGTAAACAGACAGTAAGCAGTACTGATTGCATAATAGGAAATAAGTGAGGACAAAAGATGCTAACTACCAAATGACGACGTTAGTAAAGGAAGCATTTATTTAATTATTACATTACACTATATCCACAATGCTAACCTATACAAAACGGATTGGTGTATAGATTGACAAAGAAACCTAGTATTAACAAACAAATTCAAATAATACACCAATTTTATATTTAAAGACAGAATACAATTGTTGAAATGCGACTAAAGTAAACCCTGCCTTAACTCTTGAATTGAGCTGCATGCACGAAAAATCCGAAATAAATTATATAATTACGAAAAACAATACGTAACTTCTAG